>NC_086445.1:30331825-30366825 GCF_028390025.1 Pseudophryne corroboree | reverse complement strand
GGGGAGATAGTCTTCATCACTGCCATCCGTTTTACTGTCTGCCCCATCCGCGTTCATTGTCTTAAGGAAACAAGCCAGGGACTTCCGGGAGTGGAAAACAGACCGAGGACTCCTGGGAGTGAGAGATATAATGGTGAACTTCTGGGGGTGGGAGACAAACCAAGGACTTCTGGGAGTGTGTGATGCTGTGTGTTTTGACCCTTTCCAGTTTAAAAAAAAAAAAAAAAGTGCAGCTGGGTTGTCCAATATCCCCATCCACTGCTGCAGCACAAGGGGTAAAAAAAAAAAAACACGCAAAACCAAAACGAACCCCCCCTAATAAAAACACACACAAAAATATGCAAAAACAAACAATTTTTCAAACCACAAAAAGACTCCCCAAAATGAATAGTATGGAAAAAATACCTTGGACGGCAGCGAGGTTTGTCCAGTATCCCCATCCGCCACTGCAGTGCATGGGGCAAGAACAATACCCCCCACATAAAAAACAAAAGAAAAACAACACCCCCTCCAAAAAAAAAGAAAAGATCCCCAAAATAAACAGTACTGGAAAAATACCTTGTCCGGCAGTGCCTGGGGCAAGAACAAGACACCCTCCCAAAACAAAACCCCAAAAACAAAATAAAAACAACGTACCCCAAAACACCCAAAAACAAAAAGACCCCCCAAAATAAACAAGAACAAAGCACCCTCCCCCCCCCAAAAAAAAACCCAAAAAACAAAAGAAAAACAACATGCACAAAAACACCCAAAAACGAACAGACACCCCCCCCCCCCCCAAAAAAAAAAAAAACAGTACGGGAAAAATACCTTGGCCGGCAGCGGGGTTTGTACAGTATCCTCATCCGCCACTGCAGTGCTTAGGGCAAGAACAAGACAACTCCCCCCCCCCCAAAAAAAAACCAAAACAAAAGAAAAACAACACACCCCAAAACACCCAAAAACAAACAGACCCCCCCAAAATAAACAAGAACAATGCACCCCCCCAAAAAAAGAAAAAGAAAAACAACACACATAAAAACACACAAAAACAAACAGACCCCCCCAAAATAAACAGTGCGGTAAAAATACATTGGCCGGCAGCGGGGTTTGTCCAATATCCCCATTCACTACTGCAGTGCATGGGGCAAGAACAAGACCCCCCACAAAAATAAATAAATAAATAAATAACCCCCCCTCCCAAAAAAAGACCCCCCAAATAAACAGTACTGGAAAAATACCTTATCCGACAGTTGGGGTTTGTCCAGTATCCCCATCCCCCACACAGTGAAGAAAAAGACCCCCCCCCCAAAAAAAAAAACAATAACAAAAGAAAAACAACACACCCAAAAACACCCAAAAACAAACAGACCCCCCCAAATAAACAAGAACAAAGCACCCCTCCCCTTTTCCCACTCCAAAAAAATAATAATCCCAAAACAAAAGAAAAACCACATACACCCAAAACAAACAAAACCCCCCTCCAGAAAAAAAAAACAGTACGGGAAAAATACCTGTGGCGTCGTCGGGAATGCCAAGAATCCCCATCCGCTGACGCTGCAGCGCCTGCGTAGAGAACCCCCCTCCCCCAAATAAATCAACAACAACAACAAAATGTGGGACAGCAGCAGGTGTGTCCAGCCCATGGGAGGGGGAAATAAAAACCTTACCCCAATAATCACAACAAAAAAATGAAAAAAAAAAATCCTCTGGCTGGGGCTGTCCAGTATCTGCATTCCGCCATTGACTCGCTGGCCGGCGGGTGTACCCCGGCTGTTCAGCCCTGGGTAAGGGGCAGCCCTTCCCCGACTATTAAGCCTGGAGAGCGGGAGCTCCGGCCGAATATTAAGCCCAGGGAGGGACCAGCCACCGAGGACGGGAGGACCAGGGGAGAGGCCCCTCCGCCGACCCACCCGGCCGGCAGAGGCGCTGGCCCTCGTGCCGAATGGATTGTCCTCGGCCAAGTCCCCGACGCTGGACACTGCTCGCGCCGCCGTCCCCCGACTATTAAGCCCGGAGAGCGGGGGCACCGGACGAATATTAAGCCAAGGAAGGGACCAGACACCGGGGATGGGAGGACCAGGGGAGAGGCCCCTCCGCCGATACACCAGGCCGGCCGAGGTGCTGGCCCTCGTGCTGAACGGATTGTCCCCAGCCAAGTCCCCGGGACATGACACTGCTCGCGTCGCCGGCCCCGCCGCCTGGCTTGTAGTCCACGGCTATTCAGCCCTGGGGAAGGGGCAGCCGGCCCCCGACTATTAAGCCCAGAGAGCGGGGGATCCGCCCGAAAATCTAGCCCAGGGAGGGACCAGCCACCGGGGACAGGAGGACCAGGGGAGAGGCCTCTCCGCCGACCCACCCGGCCGACGGAGGCGCTGGCCCTCGTGCCGAATGGATTGTCCCCGGCAAAGTCCCCGGGATGGGACACTGCTCGCGCCGCCGGCCCCCGCCGCCCGTCGGGTAGTCCCCGGCTGTTCAGCCCTGGGGAAGGGGCAGCCGGCCCCCGACTATAAAGCCCGGAGAAGGGTGGCTCCTCCCGAATATTAAGCCCATGGAGGGACCAGCCACCGGGGATGGGAGGACCTGGGGAGAGGCCCCCTCCACCGACCCATTCGGCCGCCGAAGGGCGCTGGCCCTCGTGCCGAACGGATTGTTCCTGGCCAAGTCCCCGGGATGGGACACTGCTCACGCCGCAGGCGAGCAAGAAGCTTCGGGTGTGAGGGCACGGGACGCCCCATATGCCCACCCCCGCAGTCTGCCAAATTTTGACTGATTTCACGGCGTTTGGTCATAACATCAGAGATGGTAGCTCAGGTTCCTCTAGTTTCTCAGCTTTACACGTGCACCAAATGTCTGATCTTATAGTTACTCTCTTATAGAGAATTTCAATAGTGACAACACATTATAAGTAGGCTGACACAAACCTAACCACCAGCGCCCAATATCTCAACCTGACACCAAAGTGAGAAATGATGACAGAGGACCCCCCCCCCACCTCCAAGGTGAAGGGGTTACGAAAACCTTGCACAGTGATAACGTTCAACCATGGCCAATAAGTAAAGGAACCAGCAAACCTCAGAACCCTGCAGTCACCATCACCAACCTGCAGGGCCTGTCACACACCCCACCACCTAAGTGGGGAAAGCAGTAGCTATCACTCCTTTCCAGAATAGAGAGGAGTACGGACAACCTCAATCGAGAGCCCCCTACCGTGCCACTCACCCACAAGCAGTCATCTGGGAATCCAGCAGCCCTCTGGATCCTGCAGTGATGCGGGAGGAAGCTTCAGATGGGGCAGAGGAGCAGCCAGTGGAGGTGACACCTCCGGCCAGCATCACCACACTGCGGAGTCGGTCCCGCACCCCTACCGTCTAAGGGGGGATGAGGGTGGTTATCAACCCACCTCCGAGATATAATAGGACCTGACAACCTCCCGCAACAGCCCCCAGCCATACCGCTCACTCAGCCTCGAGCAAGCATCGGGGAATCCGGCAGCCCCTCCATCCGGGATGGAGGGGGGGAGGCAGACATCCTCAATCCATCCCCGACCCATGCCGCTCGGCCGTCAGCAAGCATTGGGGAATCCGGCAGCCCTCCGGATCTTGCGGGGATGTGGGGGGAGGCTGCAGACAGGGCAGAGGAGCGGCCAGTGGAGGTGACACCTCCGGCCAACATCACCGCCCTGCAGAGCCTGTCCCCCACCACCTAAGGGGGGACGAGGGTGGTTATCAAGCTGAAGGTGGATCCCACAGCATTATTTAAGAAAGATTTGAGAATCCTTTTATATGATGCCCAAAGAAATAAAGTAATTTGTAAATAGGAAATGGAGTATTTATGGGTAGATCATCCCATTACGGCAATTTTCTACCATCTCCCAAAGGTGCACAAGAGCTTACAGTCATCCCCGGGAAGGCCAATCATCTCGGGAGTTGACTCTTTGACTGCAAACCTCTCCCATTTTATCAATCTAAAGCTGCAACCTTATGTCAAAACTTTACCCTCGTATTTAAAAGATTCCACAAGGTTATTACAATGGTTGGATAAATATACATGGTCTAGTGATGAAAGATGGTTGACCATTGATGTCCAAGCCTTATACTCCTCCATTCCACATAACAAGGGAATGGAGGCAGTAAAATCATTCTTAATGGCCAATTCTGACAAGTCTCAAGCTGAAACCAACTTTATCCTGAATAGTTTAGGCTTTATTTTAAAGCATAACTATTTTCAATTTCAGGACTCCCACTACCTCCAGCAGCAGGGAACTGCGATGGGGACCAAATTTGCCCCATCTTATGCTAACCTGCTGATGGGGGTGTGGGAATAGTCATTCATCTATGGAACTCATTTTGAGAAAGAGCATATTAGATTCTATCGTAGATACATTGATGATTTGATCATTATATGGAAGGGAGATGAACAAAGTGTTGAACAATTTATGAATAATCTCCAAACAAATTCCTTCAATTTAAAATTCACCTTCAAAACAGATTCCAGTAAGATTGACTATTTAGACTTCAAGTTGGAAAGTGAAATAGGAAAAGTAGTAAAGACATCAACTTTCTTTAAGGACGTCGACGCAATCAATTTCATTCTGGTGTCCAGTTGTCACCATCCCATCTGGATAGATGGAGTTCCATACTCCCAGTTCCTCCGATTAAGAAAAAATTACAGTGAACATAATGAATTTATGATACAAGCAGAGGTCCTTAAAGATATATTTCTGGTTCGATGCTATAATCAAACCAAGGTGGAGGAGGCCTTACAGAGAGCAAGCAGTGTTGATAGAGCTAGTCTCTTGGATAAGGATAGGATACCAAATGATAAGAGGAGCAATAAGGGTAGACCCTTTATAACGCAGTTTAATAGAGAGAACCGTTTAATTGCGAAAATTTTGGAGAAACATTGCCCAATCTTATTAAAAGATACCATACTTGGACCGTCATTACCTTCTAGGCCACAAGTAGTATTTAAAAGGGCTAGCAATTTAAAAAATATTTTAGCCCTGAGTATGTTACGATCTAAGAACATATTAAACAGTCTGACAATAACTCCTCCTTTTTGAAAATAAATGCAGGGTGTTTTCCCTGCAACCCCTGTATATGTTGTAAGTACATGGAAAAAACATCTTTTTCATGGATTTATGAGAATGGTTTAAAATAAACTTTAAGAGAAAGTATAAACTGCAACAGTGAATTTGTAAATTATAGAATCACGTGCAGTTGCAATTTAATGTACGTGGGCAAAACCAAAAGGATGTCAAACTTAGAAAACAAGAACACCTACGAGGCATAAAAAATAAGGTTAATAATCACAGCTTACCGCGACATTTTTTAGAGACACATAAGTCTAACCCTAAAGATCTGAAGTTTACTATCCTTGAAGTAGTCAAATTGGGAGCGAGAGGGGGAAATAGAGAACTTATGCTATCTAGAAGGGAATCTTTCTGGATTTTTACACTCAACACCCTCTCCCCCAAAGGTCTCAATGAGAGCATAGACATTGTGTCATTTTTGGAAACTTAGTATCTTTGGTTAGTAAACCTACTAGTTGAATATGCAGCGTAATTATTATTTTTTAAGCTTTAAATTGACTAGTGTATTTAGATATAAGAAAGGTATTTTCACACTTAACACAAAATCATATAAGTGTGACTCTGTCTCCACAATCATATGAAATTTATTTATTATTTAAACATCACTTTAGTCATTAAATTATCATTGAGAAGGATATCACATCACTTAGTATGTTTAGAATTAAGTAAACACAAGTAAAAGCCATTTAGTAGTCAGCAAGTAGCTATTTATTCAGGGTATATTTTACCTTTTATGAACCATTAATCACAGTCACGAGTCACAAATTTATTAACATTAACTTATTAATTTAATTATAGAATAAGTAACAAATCTAGATATAAGAAGGACTTTTTTAATCTAATATTTCAATCTCTGATGCTATGCGAAGTACAAATTGAGACAGTGTATATTGTTTTTCTGTGAAGTTTTTTATGTGGAGATTTGGAATTGACTTCGCTGCTATGTCACAAGTGTAATATTATAACACAACTGTATTGTAGGTTTACTATGTTTTGTGAAATTGCAGCCTTGTAATACAAATGTGAAAGTTTCTTCGGTGGAAAGCATGCATTTCCGGTATGCGTTCCACCTGACATACGGATCTCCTAGAAAACTCCCCTTTTTCTAACTAACTAATGGCAGCCAAGAGGCGTCTCCCGATGACGCAGCACCATCAGCTGATGAGTCTGCAGGATAGTCCGGGCTCTGGAGGTGGTGCAGTGAGCTAGGGTCTGTGACACGAGCGACGTCGGAGACACAAAGCCCGGCCCACCGACAGAGTCCATGACGTCAGCGCGGCTCTCGCCGGGGGGGGGGGGGGGGGGCGTGGTCAGGAGGGGTGGTAACATGAAGACATCAGTACAGCATTTCCTCACACATAGTGAGATTAGTTATATAGTCCATACACGTGATGCGTTCCAGGTGGAACGCATACCGGAACAAGTAGTTCCTACTCACCTGCAACCAATTTTTGTCCGTTTTAAATGTAAATCAGGCATTTGGTTATAGCTTGTTATCTATTGCCATTCAGGGTTATTTGGATAAACTAAATGGGCTATTTAGCCGTGGCACAGTTAGTTTAAAGACATGTTTATAATAGAGATGAGCGGGTTCGGTTCCTCTGAATCCGAACCCGCCCGAACTTCAGTTTTTTTTACACGGGGCCGAGCGACTCGGATCTTCCCGCCTTGCTCGGTTAACCCGAGCGCGCCCGAATGTCATCATCACGCTGGCGGATTCTCGCGAGGCTCGGATTCTATCGCGAGACTCGGATTCTATATAAGGAGCCGCGCGTCGCGGCCATTTTCACACGTGCATTGAGATTGATAGGGAGAGGACGTGGCTGGCGTCCTCTCCGTTTAGAAATTAAAATAGATAGGAGAGTGAGAGTGAGACACTTCATTTACTTACTGGAGCTTAGGAGGAGTTATACTAGTGACTGATGACCAGTGACCTGACCACCAGTGCAGTTTTATAATTTATTATTATTTAATAATCCGTTCTGTTCTTGTTCTCTGCCTGAAAAAAACGATACACAGTGACTCAGTCACACTCACATACCATATCTGTGCTCAGCCCAGTGTGCTGCATCATCTATGTATAATATCTGACTGTGCTCACACAGCTTAATTGTGGGGGAGACTGGGGAGCAGTTATAGGTTATAGCAGGAGCCAGGAGTACATATTAAACAGTGCACACTTTTGCTGCCAGAGTGCCACTGCCAGTGTGACTGACCACTGACCACTGTGACCAGTGACCTGACCACACTGACCACCAGTATAGTATATTGTGATTGAATGTCTGCCTGAAAAAGTACACTCGTCGTGTGACTTGTGTGGTGTTTTTTTATTCTATAAAAATTAAAAAACTCATTCTGCTGACAGACAGTGTCCAGCAGGTCCGTCATTATATAATATATACCTGTCCGGCTGCAGTAGTGATATATATATATTTTTTATATCATTATTTATCATCCAGTCTATACTAGCAGCAGACACAGTATGGTAGTTCACGGCTGTAGCTACCTCTGTGTCGGCACTCGGCAGTCCATCCATAATTGTATACCACCTACCCGTGGTTTTTTTTTTTCTTTCTTCTTTATACATACTACATCTCATTATCATCCAGTCTATATTAGCAGCAGACACAGTACAGTACGGTAGTCCACGGCTGTAGCTACCTCTGTGTCGGCACTCGGCAGTCCATCCATAATTGTATACCACCTACCCGTGGTTTTTTTTTTCTTTCTTCTTTATACATACTACATCTCATTATCATCCAGTCTATATTAGCAGCAGACACAGTACAGTACGGTAGTCCACGGCTGTAGCTATCTCTGTGTCGGCACTCGGCAGTCCATCCATAATTGTATACCACCTGCCCGTGGTTTTTTTTTTCTTTCTTCTTTATACATACTACATCTCATTATCAACCAGTCTATATTAGCAGCAGACACAGTACAGTACGGTAGTCCACGGCTGTAGCTACCTCTGTGTCGGCACTCGGCAGTCCATCCATAATTGTATACCACCTACCCGTGGTTTTTTTTTTCTTTCTTCTTTATACATACTACATCTCATTATCAACCAGTCTATATTAGCAGCAGACACAGTACGGTAGTTCACGGCTGTAGCTACCTCTGTGTCGGCACTCGGCAGTCCATCCATAATTGTATACCACCTACCCGTGGTTTTTTTTTTTCTTCTTTATACATACTACATCTCATTATCATCCAGTCTATATTAGCAGCAGACACAGTACAGTACGGTAGTCCACGGCTGTAGCTACCTCTGTGTCGGCACTCGGCAGTCCATCCATAATTGTATACCACCTACCCGTGGTTTTTTTTTTTCTTTCTTCTTTATACATACTACATCTCATTATCATCCAGTCTATATTAGCAGCAGACACAGTACAGTACGGTAGTCCACGGCTGTAGCTACCTCTGTGTCAGCACTCGGCAGTCCATCCATAATTGTATACCACCTACCCGTGGTTTTTTTTTTCTTTCTTCTTTATACATACTACATCTCATTATCAACCAGTCTATATTAGCAGCAGACACAGTACAGTACGGTAGTCCACGGCTGTAGCTACCTCTGTGTCGGCACTCGGCAGTCCATCCATAATTGTATACCACCTACCCGTAGTTTTTTTTTTCTTTCTTCTTTATACATACTACATCTCATTATCATCCAGTCTATATTAGCAGCAGACACAGTACAGTACGGTAGTCCACGGCTGTAGCTACCTCTGTGTCGGCACTCGGCAGTCCATCCATAATTGTATACCACCTACCCGTGGTTTTTTTTTTTCTTTCTTCTTTAATCATACTACATCTCATTATCAACCAGTCTATATTAGCAGCAGACACAGTACAGTACGGTAGTCCACGGCTGTAGCTACCTCTGTGTCGGCACTCGGCAGTCCATCCATAATTGTAGACCACCTACCCGTGGTTTTTTTTTTCTTTCTTCTTTATACATACTACATCTCATTATCATCCAGTCTATATTAGCAGCAGACACAGTACAGTACGGTAGTCCACGGCTGTAGCTACCTCTGTGTCGGCACTCGGCAGTCCATCCATAATTGTATACCACCTACCCGTGGTTTTTTTTTCTTTCTTCTTTATACATACTACATCACATTATCAACCAGTCTATATTAGCAGCAGACACAGTACAGTACGGTAGTCCACGGCTGTAGCTACCTCTGTGTCGGCACTCGGCAGTCCATCCATAATTGTATACTAGTATCCATCCATCTCCATTGTTTACCTGAGGTGCCTTTTAGTTGTGCCTATTAAAATATGGAGAACAAAAATGTTGAGGTTCCAAAATTAGGGAAAGATCAAGATCCACTTTCACCTCGTGCTGAAGCTGCTGCCACTAGTCATGGCCGAGACGATGAAATGCCAGCAACGTCGTCTGCCAAGGCCGATGCCCAATGTCATAGTACAGAGCATGTCAAATCCAAAACACCAAATATCAGTAAAAAAAGGACTCCAAAACCTAAAATAAAATTGTCGGAGGAGAAGCGTAAACTTGCCAATATGCCATTTACCACACGGAGTGGCAAGGAACGGCTGAGGCCCTGGCCTATGTTCATGGCTAGTGGTACAGCTTCACATGAGGATGGAAGCACTCAGCCTCTCGCTAGAAAACTGAAAAGACTCAAGCTGGCAAAAGCACCGCAAAGAACTGTGCGTTCTTCGAAATCCCAAATCCACAAGGAGAGTCCAATTGTGTCGGTTGCGATGCCTGACCTTCCCAACACTGGACGTGAAGAGCATGCGCCTTCCACCATTTGCACGCCCCCTGCAAGTGCTGGAAGGAGCACCCGCAGTCCAGTTCCTGATAGTCAGATTGAAGATGTCAGTGTTGAAGTACACCAGGATGAGGAGGATATGGGTGTTGCTGGCGCTGGGGAGGAAATTGACCAGGAGGATTCTGATGGTGAGGTGGTTTGTTTAAGTCAGGCACCCGGGGAGACACCTGTTGTCCGTGGGAGGAATATGGCCACTGACATGCCTGGTGAAAATACCAAAAAAATCAGCTCTTCGGTGTGGAAGTATTTCAACAGAAATGCGGACAACAGGTGTCAAGCCGTGTGTTGCCTTTGTCAAGCTGTAATAAGTAGGGGTAAGGACGTTAACCACCTCGGAACATCCTCCCTTATACGTCACCTGCAGCGCATTCATAATAAGTCAGAGACAAGTTCAAAAACTTTGGGCGACAGCAGAAGCAGTCCACTGACCAGTAAATCCCTTCCTCTTGTAACCAAGCTCACGCAAACCACCCCACCAACTCCCTCAGTGTCAATTTCCTCCTTCCCCAGGAATGCCAATAGTCCTGCAGGCCATGTCACTGGCAATTCTGACAAGTCCTCTCCTGCCTGGGATTCCTCCGATGCATCCTTGCGTGTAACGCCTACTGCTGCTGGCGCTGCTGTTGTTGCTGCTGGGAGTCGATGGTCATCCCAGAGGGGAAGCCGTAAGCCCACTTGTACTACTTCCAGTAAGCAATTGACTGTTCAACAGTCCTTTGCGAGGAAGATGAAATATCACAGCAGTCATCCTGCTGCAAAGCGGATAACTGAGGCCTTGACAACTATGTTGGTGTTAGACGTGCGTCCGGTATCCGCCGTTAGTTCACAGGGAACTAGACAATTTATTGAGGCAGTGTGCCCCCGTTACCAAATACCATCTAGGTTCCACTTCTCTAGGCAGGCGATACAGAGAATGAACACGGACGTCAGAAAAAGACTCACCAGTGTCCTAAAAAATGCAGTTGTACCCAATGTCCACTTAACCACGGACATGTGGACAAGTGGAGCAGGGCAGGGTCAGGACTATATGACTGTGACAGCCCACTGGGTAGATGTATGGACTCCCGCCGCAAGAACAGCAGCGGCGGCACCAGTAGCAGCATCTCGCAAACGCCAACTCTTTCCTAGGCAGGCTACGCTTTGTATCACCGGTTTCCAGAATACGCACACAGCTGAAAACCTCTTACGGCAACTGAGGAAGATCATCGCGGAATAGCTTACCCCAATTGGACTCTCCTGTGGATTTGTGGCATCGGACAACGCCAGCAATATTGTGTGTGCATTAAATATGGGCAAATTCCAGCACGTCCCATGTTTTGCACATACCTTGAATTTGGTGGTGCAGAATTATTTAAAAAACGAGAGGGGCGTGCAAGAGATGCTGTCGGTGGCCAGAAGAATTGCGGGACACTTTCGGCGTACAGGCACCACGTACAGAAGACTGGAGCACCACCAAAAACTACTGAACCTGCCCTGCCATCATCTAAAGCAAGAAGTGGTAACGAGGTGGAATTCAACCCTCTATATGCTTCAGAGGTTGGAGGAGCAGCAAAAGGCCATTCAAGCCTATACAATTGAGCACGATATAGGAGGTGGAATGCACTTGTCTCAAGCGCAGTGGAGAATGATTTCAACGTTGTGCAAGGTTCTGATGCCCTTTGAATTTGCCACACGTGAAGTCAGTTCAGACACTGCCAGCCTGAGTCAGGTCATTCCCCTCATCAGGCTTTTGCAGAAGAAGCTGGAGACATTGAAGGAGGAGCTAACACGGAGCGATTCCGCTAGGCATGTGGGACTTGTGGATGGAGCCCTTAATTCGCTTAACAAGGATTCACGGGTGGTCAATCTGTTGAAATCAGAGCACTACATTTTGGCCACCGTGCTCGATCCTAGATTTAAAGCCTACCTTGGATCTCTCTTTCCGGCAGACACAAGTCTGCTGGGGTTGAAAGACCTGCTGGTGAGAAAATTGTCAAGTCAAGCGGAACGCGACCTGTCAACATCTCCTCCTTCACATTCTCCCGCAACTGGGGGTGCAAGGAAAAGGCTCAGAATTCCGAGCCCACCCGCTGGCGGTGATGCAGGGCAGTCTGGAGCGACTGCTGATGCTGACATCTGGTCCGGACTGAAGGACCTGACAACGATTACGGACATGTCGTCTACTGTCACTGCATATGATTCTCTCAACATTGAAAGAATGGTGGAGGATTATATGAGTGACCGCATCCAAGTAGGCACGTCACACAGTCCGTACTTATACTGGCAGGAAAAAGAGGCAATTTGGAGGCCCTTGCACAAACTGGCTTTATTCTACCTAAGTTGCCCTCCCACAAGTGTGTACTCCGAAAGAGTGTTTAGTGCCGCCGCTCACCTTGTCAGCAATCGGCGTACGAGGTTACATCCAGAAAATGTGGAGAAGATGATGTTCATTAAAATGAATTATAATCAATTCCTCCGCGGAGACATTGACCAGCAGCAATTGCCTCCACAAAGTACACAGGGAGCTGAGATGGTGAATTCCTGTGGGGACGAATAGATAATCTGTGAGGAGGGGGATGTACACGGTGATATATCGGAGGATGATGATGAGGTGGACATCTTGCCTCTGTAGAGCCAGTTTGTGCAAGGAGAGATTAATTGCTTCTTTTTTGGTGGGGGTCCAAACCAACCCGTCATATCAGTCACAGTCGTGTGGCAGACCCTGTCACTGAAATGATGGGTTGGTTAAAGTGTGCATGTCCTGTTTATACAACATAAGGGTGGGTGGGACGGCCCAAGGAAAATTCCATCTTGCACCTCTTTTTTCTTTAATTTTTCTTTGCGTCATGTGCTGTTTGGGGAGGGTTTTTTGGAAGTGACATCCTGCGTGACACTGCAGTGCCACTCCTAGATGGGCCCGGTGTTTGTGTCGGCCACTAGGGTCGCTTATCTTACTCACACAGCTACCTCATTGCGCCTCTTTTTTTCTTTGCGTCATGTGCTGTTTGGGGAGGGTTTTTTGGAAGGGACATCCTGCGTGACACTGCAGTGCCACTCCTAGATGGGCCCGGTGTTTGTGTCGGCCACTAGGGTCGCTTATCTTACTCACACAGTCAGCTACCTCATTGCGCCTCTTTTTTTCTTTGCGTCATGTGCTGTTTGGGGAGGGTTTTTTGGAAGGGACATCCTGCGTGACACTGCAGTGCCACTCCTAGATGGGCCCGGTGTTTGTGTCGGCCACTAGGGTCGCTTATCTTACTCACACAGTCAGCTACCTCATTGCGCCTCTTTTTTTCTTTGCGTCATGTGCTGTTTGGGGAGGGTTTTTTGGAAGGGACATCCTGCGTGACACTGCAGTGCCACTCCTAGATGGGCCCGGTGTTTGTGTCGGCCACTAGGGTCGCTTATCTTACTCACACAGTCAGCTACCTCATTGCGCCTCTTTTTTTCTTTGCGTCATGTGCTGTTTGGGGAGGGTTTTTTGGAAGGGACATCCTGCGTGACACTGCAGTGCCACTCCTAGATGGGCCCGGTGTTTGTGTCGGCCACTAGGGTCGCTTATCTTACTCACACAGTCAGCTACCTCATTGCGCCTCTTTTTTTCTTTGCGTCATGTGCTGTTTGGGGAGGGTTTTTTGGAAGGGACATCCTGCGTGACACTGCAGTGCCACTCCTAGATGGGCCCGGTGTTTGTGTCGGCCACTAGGGTCGCTTATCTTACTCACACAGTCAGCTACCTCATTGCGCCTCTTTTTTTCTTTGCGTCATGTGCTGTTTGGGGAGGGTTTTTTGGAAGGGACATCCTGCGTGACACTGCAGTGCCACTCCTAGATGGGCCCGGTGTTTGTGTCGGCCACTAGGGTCGCTTATCTTACTCACACAGTCAGCTACCTCATTGCGCCTCTTTTTTTCTTTGCGTCATGTGCTGTTTGGGGAGGGTTTTTTGGAAGGGACATCCTGCGTGACACTGCAGTGCCACTCCTAGATGGGCCCGGTGTTTGTGTCGGCCACTAGGGTCGCCCAGCTTAGTCATCCAGCGACCTAGGTGCAAATTTTAGGACTAAAAATAATATTGTGAGGTGTGAGGTATTCAGAATAGACTGAAAATGAGTGTAAATTATGGTTTTTGAGGTTAATAATACTTTGGGATCAAAATGACCCCCAAATTCTATGATTTAAGCTGTTTTTTAGTGTTTTTTTTAAAAAAAAACACCCGAATCCAAAACGCACCCGAATCCGACAAAAAAAATTCGGTGAGGTTTTGCCAAAACGCGTTCGAACCCAAAACACGGCCGCGGAACCGAACCCAAAACCAAAACACAAAACCCGAAAAATTTCCGGCGCTCATCTCTAGTTTATAACCTTTAGAGATAATATGTAATCTAGTAATTAAAGGAAGTGATGTAATCACACTGTGAGCTTAAATAACAGCCAGGGTGAGAAGTATTTCATTCTGAAAATTCTACACACATGGTTGCAGTTTAGGAAATCCTCTTGGTGAGTATAGTATTCATTTTGGCTATGTTAGTGTTTGAAGGCTGCAGTTATAATATTGTCATTGGATGATTATATTTATATAATAATGGGTTAACTGTTTTTGACTTTAAGATACAACTGTGGGTTCTTTTTGGGAGTTCCAGTGCTTTATTACAATTATTGATCTTTTCTCTAGATATATCCTTTGGTATGTACTTATTGTATTCTTTGTTTTTAATTATGTAAACTGCAATGGCTGATACACTCTATGCCAATCAGACTATGATACTCCTCTTTTGTAGATACCTCTTTGTACATTTAAAAAATCTAATCCAGTGTACTGAACTATTCCATATGTTCAGGTATGTGTTTTTGGAGTATTTTCATCCCATTTTCATATGAAAGATATATATTCATGCATATATGTATGGGTATACATATGTTTATATATTTGTTTTCTCTCAGTCAAACATGTGTCATATGTGTCATATCGACCATCCCCATTCAATTTTTAGGTGGATTAACTATTAAAGATGAAAAGGCTCCTAATAGGGTTCGAATAAGAAGCCATTTTAAAGGCTTATTCCTTCTTTACATGATGAGCCTATTTATATACAAAGGTATTCTATTTTTATTTTATTGTTATTACTTTTTTTAAAGTCTACGGAGGACACATCCCCTGTAAGACCCTGTGTCTTTCTTCACTTAGGTGGCTTATAACATCTTTTATGCAGAATTACTGATGTAAGATTTATTCCCACTATATTTTTTTGTAGGTATTTGGTAATTATTAATTTTTTATTAAATTTCAAATATTTTTCAAAAACTACAAATTGTTTCTATATGTTCCCAAACAAGTTACCCATGATGAAGTCAAATAGACAAAACGCATTGGGTTTATCAGCCATTAGTCAGTAATCCAGTTGGTGGAAACACTCCCTTTGTTGAGCTCACACCTTGTCAAGGTGAGGGAGTCTCTATACACCTATATCACTCACTGGACACTTTTTTCATTGATGGAACGATCAAAAAAATTGTTTATGTACAACATCTTGTAAGATCTTATGTAAAAAACTTTTTATGAATATCTTGTTATTAAATATTTTATTCTAATTGGCCTTGGGTGACTTTCTGGTGAGGGGTTATTCACTGTAGGAACCCAGGAAATTTTGTCTTCCACAGTATCAGATATATCCACTTGGAAGGACTTCCATCAAATCTATACAATCAATATAGCGCACTCAGGAATTGTTTTTTTCTGTCTTATGTGAATTTGAGATTTGGCAACGGAGATCTCACCTGTAGTGCTGCTTTCTCTTTGAGCGCAATATAAGGATATTTCTGTGTTGTATATATATATTTATTTCTCATTTTAATCCCTTTTAAGTTTTCCATAGATAGCCAAACCCATATGTATACACATATAGACAAACCCATATGTATACTCATCATGCTTAATAAGCATGAGAGAAAAAGGAAAATGTGTACCTGTATATGTAATGATCAAAGTGACTGTGGGTAGCTATGCACCTTTGTGATTATAATTTAAAAGGGATTAAAATGAATAATATATATATAAATGCTTGGGACCAGAAGTACTTTGGATATCGGATTTTTCCGTATTTTGGAATAATTGCATACCATAATGAGATATCATGGCGATGGGACACACGTCTAAGCACAGAATGCACTTATGTTTCATATACACCTTATACACACAGCCTGAAGGTAACTTTAGCCAATATTTTTAATAACTTTGTGCATTAAACAAAGTTTGTGTACATTGAGCCATCAGAAAACAAATGTTTCACTATCTCAGTCCCACTCAAAAAATTCTGTATTTCGGAATATTCCGTATTTCAGAATATTTGGATATGGGATACTCAACCTATATATATATATATATATATATATATATATATATATGTATATATATATATATATATATGTGTGTGTATACATATGGGTTTGGCTATCTATGGAAAACTTAAAAGGGATTAAAATTAGAAATATATATATATATATATATATATATATATACATATGGATTTGGCTATCTATGAAAAACTTTGTGGATAGGGCCGATAGAATATGCATAAGATGACATTCCCCTATAATGGAGTACTTTAAGAAGTTGGTTATTTTAATTCCTCTCATTATGTCTGGACTAAAAATAAAAGTAAAGAATACATCTATGTGCAAAATAATTAATTTTAAAAATAATATCCAATGAACGGAGTGGGTTGGATTTGAACCCAGGATCTGTCAGGTGGAGTGTATGGTGCAGTTCCCCTACGCTACGAGAGCTGCTATAATATTGATGTGGTTTCTTGTTACCCTTATATTCTTGGTTAAATATAGATAAAATGAAAGGAACAGTGTTTGTCTCTTGGTTACAAATGTTACAAATGTTATAAAAGCTGAAGATAAGAAGTTAAATAGTAATTTGTATACATATATATATAACAATATTAATGCTATTTATGAACCACCATGTTGCTTTCTTCTTATTATGATTGATTGTAAACGGTTTTATATATGCAATCAGTATATGGGAGTCATAGCACGAATGTATATAATAAACTAATTAGTAATACTATTGGTCCGGTGTAGCTTAAAAAGAGCCTGTGATGCTGCTGATGTATCCTCTGACGAAACCGATCGCTGACACTAGCGAACTTTGATACCTGGAACCCTTTCTAACAATTAATACTTCGACTGAGGTCCGGGATAATACAGCGGTGGGGAAAAGCGTCTTGAGGCCGAGCAAAGGAGGTCTCTACCCCACCGGAAAGAAATCCTCCCACCGTGAGTACTGCAAGTTCTAGCCATGACTGGCAGGGGTCGTAGCATACCGCTGTGGACGACCAGCTGACACAGCGCTCTCCCCCTGCTAGTTTGCAATCAACTTACGCGAGTCACACATGAACTTCCAGCCACTTCAGCATAAAAGTGGAGGTTGTGGCTGCATTCGCTGCTTACTTTTCATAAAGGAACTTTTGCCTTATAAATATCACAAAGTAACGATTCTAAATACACAGCAGTTTTACTCATGAGGATTTCTTGGACATTTTAATAGACATTCCGTTGGTATTAAGGGTAATCTGATGCAGATAACAATTTCAATATACATTTGGATAGTGACATCTATGTATATTGACTCCTATATATATATTGAATATGTTTTTTTCCCTTTTATATGTGGTTTTAAAAATAAAGAATTTTTATAATTTATTTTGCGCTCCCTTGATAATAACTGATATTATCTTTAAAAATGTGTTTTTTATTATTGGTAGATCAGTACTACCTGTGGGAGCAGCAATTCATTAAATAAGGTGCATAAAAAGATAAATGAATTAGGCAACATATGGTGGTTAGAATAATTTTTATATGAGCGCTGAGTTCAATATATATATATATATATATATATATATTTTGGTAGGACATGCCTAGACTATACTTTGACCACATCTAATCAATACCTAAAACCAATATACCAGCTCCTTTGGATTAGAGTCACATGTGTAAGATGCTTCCTAGACACGTATCAGAAAAAACAGGCATGCATGGAAAGTATCCAGAGAAAGCTGAAATTTGCTTTTAAGTCCATCTGTAAATGACGTCCTATGTGGCATCTGTACACTGGTGGCTACATGATAAGTCATTCAGTAATTAATCTGTGCAAGAACAACAGCACCAAGGACAGTCATTGTTACTTGCGTCTTATGCAGTATTGGCTGAAAGCATGAAAATGAAAGATTACCTGCCCATGGGGCTGATTCTGAGTCAGACACAGAAATGCATTAGCGGCATCTATTGGCGCTCACCCTTCTGCATCTTTATGTCACTGCCAGTAACAAGTCTTTCCCTGATGGAGGTACATTTTGGTAAAGATTTCTTAAAATGTTTTCTCAGTACATCATCCCGGATTCCATAGATTATAGGACTGAGAAATCGCGGCACATAGGTGAAAATAAAAAAAGTTTAGCAATTGTATCTGTGGAGCAACTTCGAGAGAAAATGCCTTTGTAAACGTATTCAATAAGGATGCCAGGCATAGGAGAAACTGGAAGGCGTGGAGCAGAACTGTTTTCCCAGCTTTGGAGGCAGAAGATGACTGAGAACTTGCTTTTAGGGCAACCAGCATAATCTTCACATATGTAAATATGATGACAAGTCCCACAGAGCTGAAACATAGGATGAGATCAACGGACCTAATAAGATATTGAATTTTATTAACTATCATACTTTCCATTACACACATAATATAGAAATTGAATATATTGGGACATGACAAGAACATGACACATAAATCAGCAACATATGGGATCATCAGCACCAAGCATATAATGGTAAAAACAGCTTTGGCTCTTTGTGGGGTGCACAGCTGGACATGTCGCAGTGGGTAGCAAATGGCGACATATTGCTCTACAGCCATGGCTGCCAGGTTGTATGGAGTTACTTTAAATGTAATTGCAGAAACAAGGTACACAATGTAGCATGTTGGTACAGGGATATATACTAAATATGCAAGGTTTAAGTAGAATGCCAGGACTAGATACAATGTGTCATTAATGAGCATACAAACAAACAGAACGTAGCGAGCAGTCTGCCGGAGCTCTGGTGTTAGGAAGAAGGCGTTCAGCATCACTGTGACATAGTAGAAGAAGAAACATAATCCCAGTGTTATCAAGGCTGTAATGATCCACCTTGTGTACACAGTCACTTTACTGATTGTGAAGGACTCTTGAGTCAGGTTGTTTTTAAGTACTGATGAGTTGATCATCATTGGAAGAGTAACGTTCACCTTTTCCCAGTATCTTACAAATAAAAAGACAAATAGAAAGGGATATTAATTAAGACCCATGCAAACACAGTATCCTATTATGTTTTACAGGTAAGGAATAGCAGCCCTTAGTCATAGTTAGTGGAAGTTAGTTAAGCATGCTTGGGATAGACATATAAATATCCTTACAAAGAACTAAGGTTCAAAAATTGTTGAGATTACCTAAAGGATAAAATAGAGGCAGACTAGATGGGCCAAGTGGTTCTTATCTGCCATCATTTTCTATGGGGTAAATTTACTAAATCTCTGGGTTTCTGCCAATTTCAACTGAGATTAGTCTCAGCTGACATCGGACTTTTCATGTCAATTTTTCAACAAATATACCCCATAGTTTGCTATGTTCCCGAGATTCTCTCATTCATGTTTTCCGATATCAATGTTATTCGTAATCCAGAGCAGTGTTTTACTGGGGAGTTTTATAAAACACTGCTGAACATGACACAATGAAAATAGGCCAAATCAGTGAGATATTTACAATGCTTCATTGTGCTACGTAATAAAAATAAGAAAAAACTGTGAGGGTTTCCCCCTTC
The DNA here is from genome assembly GCF_028390025.1 of Pseudophryne corroboree. Classification (NCBI taxonomy): domain Eukaryota; kingdom Metazoa; phylum Chordata; class Amphibia; order Anura; family Myobatrachidae; genus Pseudophryne; species Pseudophryne corroboree. The sequence goes on along the minus strand of NC_086445.1, from coordinate 30,347,106 downwards.
TAAGCATAACCAGCCATGGGCTCTTTGAGCCGTTCCAGGTGCTTAAAATACTAGGAAGGAAATTGTGTAGGGGTTACCAGTATTTTAAGAACCAGCAACTGGCTCTTGGACCGGTCCTAGTTCCAAAAATATGGGGGAGGACATAGGGTTCCCCAGCACTGGGCTCCTCTAGCCAAGGAGGTAATGTTGCATCCAGGTGACACATTTATATTGGTCTCTGCAGCCGCAGCATTATCTGCCAACTAGTCAGCCTTGGCTGGGGCTACATGTAGTAGTGGGGACCCCCACAATAAAGGGGTCCCCCTTAGCTATATATACTTACCTACATCCCACGTAGCCATTCTCATCCACTTGTCCAGTAGAAATCCATGTGGTACCTGTAAAAATATATATATATATATATATATTCGCCTATTTCCAGTGCAGATCTGTCCCCTTCATTCCATGTAGGCATCCAAGGGGTTAATAATCACAAAACACAAAAAAACCCAACCTAGAATGGACTAGAAGAAGTGTATGGTTACACATACACTTCTTCTACGTAACTGCCAGGCCACCATGTGATTAGAGGGGGAAACCACAAGGTCAGTTGGGGATGACCCTTGTGGTTTTACAATTTAAGCGTTTCCCAAAATAGGAATGAATGGAGCAGAGGCCCTCATTCCGAGTTGATTGCTCGCTAGCTACTTTTAGCAGCCATAAAAATTCAAAGTCGCCGCCCACGGGGGAGTGTATTTTCGCTTTGCAAGTGTACAAACGCCTTTACAGCCGAGCTCTGCAAAAACATTTTGTGCAGTTTCTGAGTAGCTCTGGACTTACTAAGCCCTTCTGATCACTTCAGTCTTTTTGTTCCCGGAACTGACGTCAGACACCCGCACTGCAAACGCTTGGACACGCCTGCATTTTTCCAAACACTCCCAGAAAACGGTCAGTTGACACTGTCAAAGTCGAAAAATATTGTAATGCACTCCCCAGGTACTAACCCCTTGCACATGCCCGCTGCGCATGCACTTATTCCGCCGTGAGGGCGCATATCCGCAATTTGCGTAAAGTAGCTCCCCACGGCCATGCGCCTTAGCACGTGGTATGCGCGTTTACGGTAGAGTTTGTGAGCACATAGGGGGTTATTAGAACATTACATATTTAACCCAAATAGTGTACATGTTAGATATAGCTCCCTTGTACCACATCAACAAGTCCAGAGCAAAGGGATTCACCTTTGCAGGATAAAAGGGGACAGACTAAGGCTATAAGGTGATGTTTGGTATCCAGCTGCAGGGTATTTTAAGGGAAACATTCTGGTGTTGGTTAGAGAAAAATCGCATGTTCCTGCGTATAGTTATGTGCAGAAGCAGAATATAGCTATAAATTGTATTTACTATATACTATGAATTTGGAGCGAGTCACACATAAATTAAATCTCCCACAGACTGAGATACAATGGCCTTATTTACACTAAGCTTTGAGATTCTATGAAGAGAGCAAACACCTTTGTTTACTAAGATGGCCAGGTTTCTATTCAGAACAATGAGTGTTGAGTTGTCATTGTCTCACCTGAAAGGAAGGGACAAACAAGGGTGAACAATGCCCAGGAGCCGAGGCTGTTTGGAAGATCAGAAACAATAGCTAACCACAACAAAACCAGACATATAGGAATTTAAGATACTAACATTCCTAATCCAAAACCCATGGAGATAGAGGTGTTCATTTACATACAGTATATGTTATATGTTATATATATATATATATATATATAAATATATATAAATGAATAAATATATAATTCCTAACTAATTGTAACAGCAGGAGTATATGTGTGCGTATGTATATATATATATATATATATATATATATATATGTGTGCGTATATATATATATGAATATGTGGATATGTGGATATAGGTATATCTTGAAGATTGAAATAGATAATCCTATCATGTGTGGGATCATATTGTTCAGAGTCACGTGAACATTAATCTGATGGGAATAAGAACGTTATTAAAACTTACCTCATTCAGTTATTAATAATACCAGATTTATGATTAATGTGATGGGTTTAACTGATCATGGGGCGGGAACTCAGATGTAAACAACAGAAACCACATCTCAAGTCCTAGCCATCGCCCACTTCTTGAACTAACCAATGGAAGAAGAGCACACAGTGTCTATTGTATTATGCCTTAATCTACTGAATAAAGAGCGAGCTGCAGGCCAGGTCACTATCAAAGACTCTGAACGCTATCTACCTGATGAGCGGAGGACCGGATCCGGGAAGCACTTGCGAATATTCACACTTATGTACATTGACTGTAGCCATTATTCTGTTTAGATTTATCTTGTTAGCCTGTAGTGTGTAATTTGTACTGTTTAACCTTTTTTTAATAATCCACGGTGGCCTTAGAACCCTGTGGTTTCAACTACAAACTGGTGTTGTGTCCTCACTTTCCTGCAAGGGTTTAAAGTGTATTTTAACTGTAAAAGGTTTATAAGTATTGTTAAGGTGTACGCACTGCGGGTACTTTATACCGTCAGCACTACTTAAGGTTTAAGGTATAACATCGTTGCAGTACTTTTCTGATATGGGTTTAAAGTGTAATCATATCATTGCATTATATCATTAACAAGGTTTAAAGGTTATCAATTGTGTGTGCGCACGCTGTGTGTACTCTGTACACTCAGCGCGGTGTGTGTATGCCAAGTACGTACCACGTGCGGGACTCTGTACGCAAATAGCGTACAAAGTGCGCAGTACGTGTATTCAGTCTAGCGGCCATAGCGGCTCCACGTTAATAGTATATCTAGAGGTATAGCTTTACGGTCTAAGATAATAACTGACATTATCAATTGGGAGCATCGTCCGGTTTTTCCTCATACCCGCAGCCTAGCAGGTTTCGGCAGACTTTATCTATCAGCAAAGGGCGGAAAGGTATCCCCTGTAAGCCTTCTCTTGGTCGGTGGATACACTAGTGCTGATAAGATAAGCGTCTGCTCTGCAGGGTTTGTTGGGATGCTGGTGGGATCCATAAGGTAAGAACGCAAAGCTATTTTAAATATCTGTGAAATTTCTGATTGGCGCCAATTGCACACACAACACATGCATACATAAATGTATTTTGTACATTGCTTATCTGCTCGCATTATTGCCATAAGCATTGATTACTAGATTCATTTTGACCTGTACTGAGAAAATTTGTTGCTATTTAGTTAAAATATAGTGTAATATTTAAGGGAGTAAGTGTAAGACGCACACACAGCCTGGCCTAGTTGTAAAGGTTGATACAGAGGAAACTGTGTGTAGTGTTAAGTGAGCGATTATAGTTAAATATCGCTTACATTTATAGAAGTGTTGGATTTGTGGTACTGCGGACGTACGGCCTTTGTACACGTGTCTCGGACAAAACACGGGACTGCGTACGCAACGTAAAGGCATACACACGTGGCGTGTTTACCCAACGTGCGTAAAAGTACGCCCACTAAGTACAAATCACACAATAGCATTGTTTTAGTTTAGGCGCGAGACGGTAGCCACGCGATAATAGCACAAATTGATCAGTTTTCCAATATTTAGTTTAAATACATTTTTTAATGTATTACCTCTGGAACTAAGGCTGTGTTATCTGAATGAAAGTTAAATTTTCTGTACAGAAAAAAACAAAAGTGTATATGAGTGAACGAGCGTCAGTGTGCAAACAATAAAGGTTTTGTGGACCCAGGGAATTCGGGATCCCGTAGGAGACCACACCAGGTGAGTGTACACTTGGTGGCGTGAGAGTGGCTTGCTCACGTTAACATTGATTAGAGTACAAAGGAGCAAGTTAGTAGATACAGCAGACCAGTAGGTCAGCGAAGTCAGAAAACCGCTGACAAAGTCAAGCGAAGCTCTGAATACTGCGGCCCAAGAGGTCAGCGGAGAGATATCACAGCCCTGGGGGTTAGCGAGGTACCCATATAGGCCCGTTTTGAGACGCTCCAGCTGAGGTTTCGCAGCCTAAACAATCGATTCCATTGGTCGTACGGCGGATAGGTAACAGTTACCTATACGCTGTGCGATTGGACCGCGCATTCGTGTGTGCAATACTTAGCTCAAAGTGATAGTTTTTCACAATAAGTGTAGCATACGCAAGCGTGATTTGTGTAACTTTTTTTATTTTAAGGGAGTTTTCACTGTTCACTCAGGAAATCTCCAGCGACCAATATTTACTGGTTAGAGTAAGTCACTCCCATATATTTCCAGTGAATAAAGGTTACACAGGGGCCCTAGGTTGGATACGTACCGGCGCTGACGACAGTGTTTAGGTGTATTGGCCAACGTGGGCGTGAGTAGGTGAGAGTACTCGTTAAACTTTCACCATTGCCTTATACAGGTTGAGTATCCCTTATCCAAAACGCTTGGGACCAGACGTATTTTGGATACGGGATTTTTCCGTATTTTGGAATAATTGCATACCATAATGAAATATCATGGTGATGGGACCTAAATCTAAGCACAGAATGCATTTATGTTACATATACACCTTATACACACAGCCTGAAGGTCATTTTAGCCAATATTTTTTATAACTTTGTGCATTAAACAAAGTGTGTCTACATTCACACAATTCATTTATGTTTCATATACACCTTATACACACAGCCTGAAGGTCATTTAATACAATATGTTTAATAACTTTGTGCATTAAACAAAGTTTGTGTACATTGAGCCATCAAAAAACAAAGGTTTCACTATCTCACTCTCACTCAAAAAAGTCCGTATTTCGGAATATTCCGTATTTCGGAATATTTGGATATGGGATACTCAACCTGTATTGAGTAATTTGGTTTTTGTAGGAATTATCTGAGAAAGCAATACCTGCAAATATGGGGGCCAGTTGCTCAAGTAAGGGACAATCAACCAGGGTTCAGGTTGATGTTCCGCGGCCCAAAGGGTCGGCAAGGTACATAATATGTGAGAAATATGGATCACACACAGAGGTTTTATGCAATGAATGTGTTATGCACACCAGTGCCTGCAGGAAAGTACTGGTGTCAGGACTGTTATGCACTCCAGTGCCTGCAGGAATGTACTGGTGTTTGAACTGTTATGCAAAACAAATGGACTCACAGACAGACTAGGGAATATGACATAACGTACACAGAAGGTGGTAGGGTAACAAAATACACACAACGTGAACAGAGAAGCCCAGAGGCTAAGGAACTGGGTATCTCCCTTGTATTAGAACTGCTCAGATGTGAAAAGCAAGATGTTGTGTTTTAATACATAGAAAACCCGAAATGCTGTTGCTAAGGGCAACAGCAAAACCCTAAAGGGTTACCAACGGGTGTGGCAGTAAACTCCTTGGTCAGAGATGGAATGATAGACACAAGGAGATTCTCCACAATCCAAATTCTCACTTGCAGTGCACAGGTTCGGTTTACTGCCACTAAACTGACCCCTGACACCTAGCACAGTGAGACAGGATTAGACAGGCAAGTCTTAGAATACAGCCGCAAACTTGCTAAGTTCACAGAGTAGTAACAGAACTCCAGCAAGCTAAACGACTGACTCCAGTCTTACTGCTAGGTCTGGATTGGCAGAGTGTAATACCAAATCCCCAGGCCTATTTGCAGTAAGCAACAAACAAATACAAAGCTACACAGTACTGGCTAACTTTCAGAAACTGACTAACCAACAAAGATTCAGCAGCATCTGCTTACCCTGAAAAGAGGCCTTATAAAGCAGGTGCTGTCCACGCCCCACTCAGACCTCACAGACTGTGAGCACAAAAACCAGCACCGGATCCCCTGCCATGCACAGAGCCTATAACCACTGCACAGCAAAAGACCCGAACCGGAGTATCAGCTGCGCTCAGGTTACTCCGCTAGCACTTGTCTCCCGGTTGCCATGACGACGTGGCAGCACAGGGCAGGAGACCCTAACAGTACCCCCCCTCTGACGAGGGGTCAAAGAACCCCTACCACCGGGTTTATCGGGGAACTGCGAGAAGAAAGAGCGTATCAGTCTGGGGGCATGAAGATCACAACTGCGCACCCACGACCGCTCCTCCGGGCCATACCCCTTCCAGTGCACCAAAAATGACAGCCGACCCCGAACCACCTTGGAGTCAAGAATCCTTTCAACAACAAACTCCCTCTGGCCACGTATCAGAAGAGGGGAAGGTCTTCCACTGGAAGAAGGATTACTAATCGCCCGTTTTAAAAGGGAACAATGAAATGTTTTATTGATACCCAAAGAACGGGGCAGATCTAACTGAAATGCCACCGGATTGATAACCCTGGTGATCTTATAAGGGCCGATGAACCGGGGGCCTAACTTATGAGATGGCTGTCTCAACTTCAAATTCTTGGTAGACAACCAGACGAAGTCTCCTAATTTGAAGCTGCAGGGTCTTTTCCGCTTATCAAAAACCCTTTTGGTCACTAATGACACAGACACAAGGGCTTTCTTCACTTTCCGCCAAATACCTCTAAGGACCGAAACCACAGAGGAACCACCAGGCGTGGAGTCCAGGGGGTCAAAAGAATTGGCCTTAGGATGATGCCCATACACACAAAGGAAGGGAGAGATCCCTGTAGCAGAGTGAGCCGCGTTGTTATAGGCAAACTCCGCCATGGACAGATGAGCAACCCAGTCAGTCTGACACTTGGAGACATAACACCTGAGGAACTGCTCCAAGGACTGGTTCACCCTTTCAGTCTGCCCATTAGACTGCGGATGGTAGCCCGACGACAAGCTGACAGAAATCTGGAGATCGGAACAAAATGCCCTCCAGAATTTGGCCACAAACTGGGATCCGCGGTCAGAGACCACATCAAGTGGCAACCCGTGGAGACGCACAACATGCAGCATAAATAATTCAGACAGGCGTCTGGCCGATGGCAGCCCAACCAGTGGAACGAAGTGCGCCATCTTCGAAAACCTGTCAACGACAACCCAGATGGCTGTCATCCCCGAGGATTTGGGCAAGTCCACCACAAAATCCATTGAAATGTGGGTCCATGGCTTAGATGGGACAGAGAGTGGATGTAGTGGGCCAACAGGAACCCCTCTAGGAGTCTTATTTCGGGCACAGATGTCACATGCCCGAACCCACTGATCCACATCCTTAGCCACCGAGGGCCACCACACCGCCCTAGATAGCAACTCCCGAGTTCTGGCAATACCCGGGTGACCTGCAGACTTCTTGGCATGGAATTCCAGGAACACTCGCTGTCTTAACATTGGAGGCACAAACAAAAGACCTACCGGAAGGTCTGGAGGAGCCTGCTCCTGTGCTCTAAGGACTAATGATAAGAGGTCCTGGGTAATGCCCACTTTAATACATGATGGGGAAACAATGGGCAACGGCTCCTCGGTGGTCTCCTGGATTGGAGCAAAACTCAGCGAGAGCGCATCAGCCTTGATGTTTTTTGACCCAGGGCGATATGTTATCAAAAAATTAAAGCGAGCAAAAAACAAAGCCCATCGTGCCTGCCTGGCATTGAGACGCTTCGCTGACTCTAAATATGCCAGATTCTTATGGTCAGTGAGAATTGAGACCACAAACTTAGCCCCCTCAAGCCAGTGTCTCCACTCCTCGAGTGCATCCTTAATAGCCAACAATTCCCGGTTACCCACGTCATAATTCATCTCGGCAGGCGAAAATTTACGGGAAAAGTAAGCACAGGGATGAAGGCGATTATCTGACACTCCCATCTGAGAAAGCACTGCCCCAATACCCATCTCAGAGGCATCCACCTCCACCACAAAAGGACGCTCTGGATCTGGGTGTCGCAGCACCTTGGCCGAAACAAATGCCCTTTTGAGACGGGCAAAAGCCGCTTTAGCCTCACAAGACCAGTGAGCAACATCCGCCCCTTTCTTAGTGAGTGCCACCAAGGGCGCCACTATAGACGAAAATCCAGCGATAAATCGTCTATAAAAATTCGCAAAGCCCAGGAAACGCTGAAGCGCCTTCAAACTAGTGGGCTGCACCCAATCCAGGACTGCCTGTACCTTGGAACCCTCCATTTGGAAACCTTCTGGGGAGATAATATATCCTAGAAATGCGATTTGCTGAACTTCAAATTCGCACTTCTCCAGCTTCGCCCCAAGCCGGTTGTCTCTGAGTTTCTGGAGGACTAAGCGTACATGCTTCCGATGTTCCTCCAGGGAATGGGAGAAGATTAAGATGTCATCTAAGTATACAACTAAGAATCTATCCAAATATTCCCTGAGCACATCATTCATGAAATCCTGGAAGACTGCCGGGGCATTACAGAGCCCAAAAGGCATCACCAAATATTCATAATGCCCCGAGTGGGTATTAAAGGCAGTCTTCCATTCATCCCCCTCTCTTATTCGGATTAGATTGTACGCACCGCGTAGGTCAATCTTAGAAAAAATGGTGGCAGTACGAAGCTGGTCAAACAAGACCGAAATGAGAGGCAGTGGGTATGAGTTTTTAATCGTGATACGGTTCAATTCCCTGAAGTCGATGCAGGGTCGCAACGAACCGTCCTTTTTACCCACGAAGAAGAACCCCGACCCAACTGGAGACTGTGAAGGTCTGATAAATCCCTTAGCCAAGTTCTCCTGAATGTACTCTGCCATAGCCTGAGTCTCAGGACGTGACAGGGAGTACAACCTGCTCTTGGGAAGCTTAGCATTTGGCAACAAATCAATGGCACAGTCATAGGAGCGATGGGGAGGTAGTACCTCTGCAATTTTTTTGGAGAACACGTCCGCAAAATCTGCATAACACCCTGGCAATCCTGGCAAACTTAGCTGCGAGAACCTGACTGGAAGGCTCAAGCAACTCCTGAAACAATCAGTACTCCAACTAAGAATCTCCCCAGAGACCCAGTCAAATTGAGGATTGTGGGCCCTTAACCAGGGTAACCCCAACACCAATGGGGCAAAAGTACAGACAGTCACATAAAAGGACAATTTTTCAGAGTGTGTGGCTCCAATAAACAAAGAAATCTGGCTAGTGCAAGAGGTAATTTTACCTTGGGATAATGGTTCCCCGTTTAACCCACAAATCTCAATTTCCGATGCCAAGGGTACTAAGGGAACAGAGTGTTTCAGGGCGAATTGGCGGTCCATAAAAACCCCGTCGGCCCCACTGTCCACAAAGGCCTCAGTCTTGACAGTTTGACCGAGGATCTTCAAAGTCACCGGAATGATAAAAGTCTTCTTGGGAAATTCTGACTTCTGGCCTGACAGGATATTTCCCATCACCCTCAGGCCCTGAAGTTTTCCGGCTTTTCTGGGCATGATACTACCACATGACCTTTATTCCCACAGTACAAACACAACCCCTGCTGTCTCCTCCGCATCTTCTCACGCGAGGAGAGGCGGGTAGCCCCAATCTGCATAGGCTCCTCGGAAAATTCCTCAGAGTCTGAGGTTCCCTTGGGAAGGAAGGAAATCTCAGTCTCCCTTTCAAGCCTACGCTCTCTCAGCCGTCTATCCACCCGGATGGATAACTGCATGAGCTGATCCAAGCTATCAGGCAAGGGATGTTGTACCAGTTGGTCCTTTATCTGGTTAGAAAGACCTCTTCGGTACTGGTGTCTCAGGGCTGGGTCATTCCACTGGGTATCATGGGCCAACCTCCGAAACTCCGTACAGTAAACCTCAACTGGCCTTCTCCCTTGCTTAAGGATCGAAATCTGAGCCTCGGCTGAGGCCGTCTTGTCAGGGTCATCATACAACATGCCCAGTGCCGTAAAAAAAGCATCAACACTTTTAAGCGACGGACAGTCAGGCTGCAACCCATATGCCCAGACCTGTGGGTCTCCTTGTAGCAAGGAAATCACTATGCCCACCCGCTGAATCTCCGACCCAGAAGACTGAGGCCTAAGCCGGAAGTATAGCTTGCAGCTCTCCTTGAAACAAAAGAACTGCGAGCGATCTCCAGAAAAACGATCCGGGAGATTTACTTTCGGCTCCTTAACCCCTGCAGGTGCTGCTGCTGCGGGAGCTCCGCCAGCAGCCTGGGAGGTGTGCATTTTAATGGACAAATCATTACATTTTTTAGTCAGGACCTGCACCTGATCAACCACCTGTTGCAACGTATTTTGAGGGGTATGCTCCATATTCCCACAAAATTTCAACAGGAGTATTGGGCTGCTGAATATGTTATGCACACCAGTGCCTGCAGGAAAGTACTGGTGTCAGGACTGTTATGCACTCCAGTGCCTGCAGGAATGTACTGGTGTTTGAACTGTTATGCAAAACAAATGGACTCACAGACAGACTAGGGAATATGACATAACGTACACAGAAGGTGGTAGGGTAACAAAATACACACAACGTGAACAGAGAAGCCCAGAGGCTAAGGAACTGGGTATCTCCCTTGTATTAGAACTGCTCAGATGTGAAAAGCAAGATGTTGTGTTTTAATACATAGAAAACCCGAAATGCTGTTGCTAAGGGCAACAGCAAAACCCTAAAGGGTTACCAACGGGTGTGGCAGTAAACTCCTTGGTCAGAGATGGAATGATAGACACAAGGAGATTCTCCACAATCCTAATTCTCACTTGCAGTGCACAGGTTCGGTTTACTGCCACTAAACTGACCCCTGACACCTAGCACAGTGAGACAGGATTAGACAGGCAAGTCTTAGAATACAGCCGCAAACTTGCTAAGTTCACAGAGTAGTAACAGAACTCCAGCAAGCTAAACGACTGACTCCAGTCTTACTGCTAGGTCTGGATTGGCAGAGTGTAATACCAAATCCCCAGGCCTATTTGCAGTAAGCAACAAACAAATACAAAGCTACACAGTACTGGCTAACTTTCAGAAACTGACTAACCAACAAAGATTCAGCAGCATCTGCTTACCCTGAAAAGAGGCCTTATAAAGCAGGTGCTGTCCACGCCCCACTCAGACCTCACAGACTGTGAGCACAAAAACCAGCACCGGATCCCCTGCCATGCACAGAGCCTATAACCACTGCACAGCAAAAGACCCGAACCGGAGTATCAGCTGCGCTCAGGTTACTCCGCTAGCACTTGTCTCCCGGTTGCCATGACGACGTGGCAGCACAGGGCAGGAGACCCTAACAGAATGGGAACGTATGACTGCGGAAGATAGGGATCCATTCCCTAAGGTAGGAAGTTTTAATCCAGAGGTATTGCAGAATTTAAGGATTAGGATATGTCTGTTAAAATCCCGAAAAGAAAGGATCAGACACTCAAACTGTTTACATTTATGGCAACAAGAGAGTGATATGCAGAGGGAACTAGCTCACACAGCTGGTTCCAACCCTAGCAGGAAACTGATAGCAACTGCACCACCACCACCGTATATTACAGGAGAGAAAGTGGCTACAGACAATGGCATACTAATATATGATAAGAGTGAACTTGATAAATGTATTAATGCTAACTCGTGCAAGTTGTATCCCATCTTAAACTTCCCTCAGGATTGCGAGCAAGAAGATGAGCCCAGCACGATATCGGCACTCTCTCTGGCAGCCACCATACAAGACACCCAAGTGGGCATGGCCCAACCAGTAAGAGCAGTAATGAAGGGCCCTAGCGGAGGGACAGGTGAGGTCATGTCCACAGGTAAGTACGGTACTGTACATTATGCAGAGACAATAGCACCTCACATTGTAGAGTCAACACAAAATTATGTAATTGAACTAAATCCTGTCAGGGTGATCACAGTCCCCAATGGGAAGTCTGACGCTCAGGGAGTCATTCCCGTCAGGAACATTGGTATGCATTGTCCTTGGTTCCGGACAGAATTGAGGACAATTATGTCTGAATTTCCCGATCCCAGAAAGGATCTAGCCGCATGTCAGAGGTTTATTAGAGAATTAGGTAACGCCATCGAACCCACAAACAAAGATTGGCGAACAGTGCTACGGACATGTTTACCCTCCATATTGACCCTGTGAAATTCATTTCTGATTGTAAATTAGATGCAGAAGTACCTCTCACTGATGAGTACAATCAGGAGAATGTGCGACAGGTCAACCTGCAATTAGGAGTATATTTCCCTACTGATGTCAAGTGGAATAAAATCTTTTCTATAAGACAAAAAGAAAGTGAAACTGCCTCTGAATATTTCCATCGAGCACTGCAGGAAATGGCTAGATACACTGGGATCGAAGACATTAAGGAAAATGTACATCATAGGGAGGTAGCGGTGTCCGTATTAATAGACGGATTAAAAGAGGCATTGAGAACAAGGGTACAAACCACTTAACCTGGCTGGAGAGGTATCTCGGTGGCTGCATTAAGAGAGTCTGCTTTCGAGCTCGATCGGAACATCATTAAACACAGGGAGTCACAGGGGAATAAGCTGATGACAGTAAGTATAAAAGCCCTGTCAAAGTCGAAAAATATCATGCTGCACATAGCCATATATTAACCCCATGCACATGCCCGCTGCTCGTGCATTTAGTCTGCTGTACGTGCACATGTCCGCAAATTGCGTACGCTCGCTCCGGCGAGTACGCTCGGTATATGCGTATTTACAGTAGAGTTTATGAGCTTGTAGCGGGCGACTCGTTTATAGCATATTTAACCCACACAGCATGTTTTGTAGGTAATATTCCCTTTAATAATATCTGTAAGTATGTTTAGTGTAACTGGTTCATGGACAAAGGAATTCCTCTTTACATGATACGAAGGGTCAGACAGGGTCTGAGCGGTGGTGTCTGGTACCTAACCGAAGAGTATTTTATTAGAAACATTCCGGTGTTGGTTAGGAAGAGATCGGTCGCTCCAGCGTATAGTTATGTTTAAAAGAAGTTTATGGACTTTAAAAGTATTTGCTGTTTTATTACACATGTGGTGTGAGTCCTGAGGATTCCTCCCACTTGAGCAGTTTGGAATAGTCACAACCCACCTGTTCAAACTAACCTATGACCTTTTGTTATGATGCGAAGACAGGTTTCTGTGTCCAATGAACAATAAGATTGTAGGGCCCTTTGTAGTATACTGTACTTTGTGTATATAAGGCAGCCAGCCTGGGCCAGCTCTCTCACTACTCTCCACAAGGTTTTCTTCACTGATTAACTGAGAGCTGGATATCCAGATAGCGCAGGCGATTCATTCCCACGTGTGTAAGTTTCTCTGTGACCATATTATTCTCTGTCTGTATTTGCCATACTCTCTCTCTCTCTCTCTCTCACTGTTATTGTTTAGGATTAAGACGCTATTGTATATTTATGTCCAGTTATTCTGTTTAGGTGTTTTATGTTAGTGCTGTAGTGTATAAGCTGTTAACTGTATTTTCCCTTTTTACATAGCTAAATCTCGTTAGTAAAGGTGTTGGAACCTCAGCAAGGTGTCTGTGTTTCTCTAGCTAGTACAAAGGGTTTCTGAGTATCTCAATCACTCAAACAGCTTGCTTAAATATCCAGGTTAACCAGTGGTATATCATTACAGTATCTCAATACTAAGACTTACAGTATAATCATACTCTGTGTTTAAGGTTTAAAAGGTTATTATCTGTGTGTACGCTCGCTGCGTGTATTCCGTACACTCAGCGCAGCGTGTGTACGTAACTTGCATACCATGTGCGAGGTCTTTGTACGTAAATAGCGTACGGAGTGTGTAGCACGTGCACGTGGTTTAGCGGCCATTACGGCTTGAAGGTATTAGTAAATAGCTTGTGTTAAAAGGTAGAAAACTGACTCTATCAGCCCTGACAACGAAGCCACATCAGCGGAAACCCCAGACCCCTGATGGTAAGTCGTATGTAGTAAAATGTTCTAACTGTAAGAAGGAAGGACATTACGCACGGAATTGTAATTATAAAAGCACACATAAGGTATACCGACCCCCTAGACCAGAACATGACCCACAGTATAACACACGTAATTGGGATCAGGGATCGCATAGGAGGAGTTATGAGCCACATGCAGGGGAAACATGGAGGTACCCACCAAAGAAGGACTGACAGACCTCTGAAAATTCTCAGTTAACTCCCTCACATATTGTAGCTGCCAGCGCGCTGTGGGGGGGTCACCATACACAATAGGGGTGGGGCCACACCTGTAGTCTGCAGCCAGTGAAGTTAATTGCTAGCCTTGGTAGTGAACCTGAGGTCACAGTTGATGTGGCTGGTAGATCACTACCTTTCCTTGTAGATACAGGGGCGGCCAGGTCAGTGTTAAATTCAACGGTAGGTATGAAAACCACGGGTAAAACAATTTCAGCAATGGGGGTAACAGGAATAGTGCAACACTACCCTTTAAGTAAACCAGCGGAGATTACAATAGGGCCTTTGCAGACCAAGCATTCCTTTTTGCTAGCTGCATCGGCTCCGACTAATCTTCTTGGGAGAGATTTATTGTGTAAGATGAGGTGTGTCATATACTGTACTCCTGAGGGTGTCTTCTTAGATATACCCGAGAATCACGTTCAGGAAGTGCAGGATATGTTAGACTCCCCACAAAGGTTAATGTCACACTCTGCTGTTATAGACAGGTGTCCATCCAAGGTAGAGGAAATGATCTCCCAGATACCGGAATCCCTCTGAACCAAAGATGGACAAGACACTGGATTGATGGCAAATGTAGCTCCTGTAGTAGTGCAAGTAAAAGATGGTAGGATAGCTCCAAAAATCCCACAGTATCCTCTGAAGCCAGAGGTGGAGTCAGGAGTGTACCCAGTCATAGAGCGCTTGCTACAACAGGGCATCCTAGTTAGGACGTCCAGCACTGCCAATAGTCCCATCTTCCCTGTGAAAGAGTGGGGGGAGGGGTTACAGGCTAGTGCAGGATCTAAGGGGGATAAATAAAATAGTTGAGAGCCAATTCCCCATAGTGCCCAATCCAGCTGTCATCCTCATGCAAATTCCCCCTACTGCGAATTTTTTCACTGTCATTGACCTCTGTTCTGCTTTCTTTTCGGTCCCTCTGCACCCTGACAGTCAATACCTGTTTGCATTTACATACAGGGGAGTACAGTACACCTGGACTCGCTTACCCCAAGGTTTCATTGACAGCCCAAGTATTTTCTCCCAGGCTTTGCATGACTGTTTACAATCCTTTCAACCTGAGAGCGGATCAGTATTAATACAGTATGTAGATGACTTACTGCTATGTTCTGATTCACTCGAAGCATCCTTGAAAGACACAAAACAGCTTCTGTTTCACCTTTCTAATACGGGACACAAGGTTTCAAAGGATAAGTAACAGTTGTGCCAGACCAAGGTAAAATATTTGGGACATTGCTTGACACAAGGACTTAGACACCTCACCGCTGATAGAATACAGGAGATTCGCGACATGACTCTGCCACAAACCCAGCAGCAGATCCGCACTTTCCTTGGA
>NC_086445.1:30276125-30331625 GCF_028390025.1 Pseudophryne corroboree | reverse complement strand
TCTATCTATCTATCTATCTATCTATCTATCTATCTATCTGTCTGTCTGTCTGTCTGTCTCTCTCTGTCTCTCTCTGTCTGTCTGTCTCTCTGTCTGTCTGTCTGTCTCTCTCTCTGTCTCTCTGTCTGTCTGTCTGTCTGTCTCTGTCTGTCTCTCTGTCTGTCTCTGTCTCTCTGTGTATATCGGGCAGTCACTGTATGCAGTAGTAATGGTGATATAGCTACAGATACACTCACAGTGGTGATGTCACAGCAGCACGTGTAGAAAGCTACTGTAGATCCTGGCAGTCCTGCAAGTGGTGAGGTTACACCAGAGTATTTATCTGCTTTATACTCCCTGCAGCCTTCTACCCCACTGACCCATCTCTCAGATAATTACCAGAGTTCTGCAATTAAGGGTTAGTTGTACCAGTGTCCCCGTGGGGTATAATGTCACTTTGAGTGAAGGACACAGATGATCCTGCCAAGTCACACAACTCTCTCACATACATTCACACATACACATGCATACACACACACACACACACACACACACACAGCCACAGACATATACTTGTTTTTGTGACCTCATTTGGACCCATGTATGGAACATCCCTCACGGGGACACCATTTCCCTTACCCCTGGAAGGGCCCAGCCTGGAGGCGTGCGTGGCCTGGGAGGGGACCATGGGGACATAATATATGGATCAATTTATGTGTGACACCCTCCCCCCAGGTGGCCACCGGGTGCAATGGCACCCACATTTTTATTATGTATTGATTTATTTATTCATTTATTTATTTGTGTATGTATGCATGTGTTTGTTAACTTATTTTTTATTTATTTATTTATTTATTTAGTTAATTTTCTTTCTCATTATCGCAGTTATTCGGTTCTTTATGTAGAATTTAATTGAAAGCCATTTCGAGCCTTCAGTGCTTGGGTTTCAGCCCCTAGGCACGCATCACAATCCTTCTTGCCCGAAACCTTGCAGGAGTGGTTGAACCGCATCATGTGTCTTTCAACGGCTCTGACTTCCGCTGGGGTCCATGGTTTTCTCTTAGCACCTCTGCTGTCACCTATGTGGGAGAGGAAAGGTCAGTCATCCTGCAAAGCCATCACCAGCCAAGGCCACCCCCCACCAACCCCCCCACCAGCATGGGAGGTTGCACCCACCTTTAGGAGTGGCTCCCTCCACTGCCACACTGTTTGCTTCTTTCTCGGTGTGCACCACTGTCACCTCACTGGCTTGCCTCTTTGGCTCATCCCCAGAGTCATCACTTGCCACCTGGATTGGTTCTGGAAATAGAGAAAGACAGTAAACCCCGTCACACCAGCCCACTTACAGTGTCAGTCCCTGGAGCCACTCGTCCAGTGATACTTACCATCTGGATCAATGGAGATCTCCAGACTGCGGCCCCTGAACTCAGCCATTCTCCCTTGCTCCAGGGCCACAAAGAGCTTGCTTAACTTGGCCAGCTGCAGGGTACCTTCTGGAAGACGGTAATACTGTCGATGCACCCGTATGTCATGTCCGAGGAAATCGGCTAGCTGGTCCATCTCGGTGTCGCTTAGGTTGAGGACCCTGGAAAGGGTGGCTACATGCTTCTGGAGACGGGTGGAGGACAGTGCTTCGGGATGCTTGGCCCCACAATCCCGGGCATAGAGACGAATGCAGTCAGATCCCTTGAAGTATGATAAGGCGGCTGGCCTGGCAAACATGTAGAAATTGTCAGGGGTGACACCACACTCTGCCCTCTTCTCGGTTAGGAGCTCCATGGCTTTCTGCATGCATGGGGATAACAGGATGGGAACCTTCCTGCCTCTTTTACCAGGTATCTCAATACGGGTGAAGTGGTGACAGAGAGCCTTCCCCATCTCTGAGAGGGCCTGGGCCACGTCACCCTGCAGGTCGGCTGTGTGCCGTGATTCAAATGAGGATAGCCGCATCTTGGACACCTCACCTTCCCTCCTGCGGTTGAAGAGGATCAACTGTGTGAGGGTGATCTTGGCCAGCATTGACCACTGCTTTGCAGAAGGGTGGGCAGATAACCCATCCAAGTACTCCCGCTGCCGGTCAAGGAGGTATAGGTTCAATCGTTTCACGTCGTCAGTGAAAGGTAGGAGGAGTGGGGCATTCCATTTTATATCTCGTAGGGTCTTCAGGGAGCAGTTTAGATGAGCTCACTCCACCTCGCCTCGTACAGTTTCCTGAAGCTCCGTGCGCTCTCCACTGTCAGGGCACGGCCCTACATCAGCGCCTGGCACTGAACCATGGCAGAAATCTTTTGCAAGCTGTGGCCCACCTTCAGGGCCAGCGAGGGGACCCTATAGGTGTTGGTCTTGTCATCGTAGCCAGCCAGGCTCCTGACGGCATGCACCACATGGAAAAAGTTGGGTGGGCGGATGAAATCCTCCATGCTCCGCAATGGAGTGACCTTCATCGCATGCAGCAGGAGATGACCCACCTCTCTGAGCTTCTGGGAGATGTACTCGTGCTTGCCGACATCAGACCCCAGTCAGTTGTAGAGGTGCTGCCCGAACTGCATGATGCAGCTGTCCCCTTGATCACAGGTACCACATCATCATAATTCATTTGGCTCAACAAATTCCACAGGCCGGTTCCAACACCTGGCGGAACGGGTGTGGCGTAAGTGCACAGGGACTGGACCCGAGTTCTACCAGGTTTGGGGTGGCCACCCCTTTTTCGAAGAGGGCACCTCTTCACATGTCGCCACAGGTGTCACCTGGACAACAGACTTTGGCAGTGTGCGCAGTGCATGAAATCTTGGGGAGCTGCTGCTTTGACCGGCTGCTTGCAAGGTAGTAGGACACCGCTGCCCTCGCGGAGAACACCGATATTATGTGCAAAGTTCCCCCGGTGGCGAATTAGGTCCAGCTGCACTGACCTTTCCCTGGAGTTCTTGTCAAAGCTCAGTGCCCTTGCTACCTCTGGCTCACTGCGGTGGTCGGCTTCCATGTGCCTCGCAATTTTGGAATATGGCCTCTCACACCATAGGTAGAAGTTTTTCTTCTTGTTATATGTTCCGGAATCATCCCCTTTTTGGGTAAGAACCTGGACTGACACGCCGTGATGTGTCCATCGGTTCAGGCCGCCGTCTGTGGAGGAAGCCTCGGCTTCTTCCAGCGCCTGTCTCCTGTGAAAAGATGTCTCTTCCCCGCTGCTGTCATTTGAACTGCTCAACTCAGATGAGTCGGGGAGATAGTCTTCATCACTGCCATCCGTTTTACTGTCTGCCCCATCCGCATTCATTGTCTTAAGGAAACAAGCCAGGGACTTCCGGGAGTGGAAAACAGACTGAGGACTCCTGGGAGTGAGAGATATAATGGTGAACTTCTGGGGGTGGGAGACAAACCAAGGACTTCTGGGAGTGTGTGATGCTGTGTGTTTTGACCCTGCCCAGTTTAAAAAAAAAAAAAAAAGTGCAGCTGGGTTGTCCAATATCCCCATCCATTGCTGCAGCACAAGGGGTAAAAAAAAAAAAAACACGCAAAACCAAAATGACCCCCCCCCTAATAAAAACACACACAAAAATACACAAAAACAAACAATTTTTCAAACAACAAAATAAACAGTACGGGAAAAATACCTTGTCCGGCAGTGGGGTTTGTCCAGTATCCCCATCCGCCACTGCAGTGCCTGGGGCAAGAACAAGACACCCCCCAAAACAAAACCCCAAAAACAAAAGAAAAACAACACACCCCAAAACACCCAAAAACAAACAGACCCCCCAAAATAAACAAGAACAAAGCACCCCCCCCCCCAAAAAAAAAAAAAAAAGATAAACAACATACACAAAAACACCCAAAAACAAACAGACCACCCCCCCCAAAATAAACAGTACGGGAAAAATACCTTGGCCGGCAGCAGGGTTTGTCCAGTATCCCCATCCGCCACTGCAGTGCATGGGGCAAGAACAAGACACCCCCCAAAACAAAACCCCCAAAATAAAAGAAAAACAACACACCCCAAAACACCCAAAAACAAACAGACCCCCCCAAATAAACAAGAACAAAGCACCCCCCCAAACCCTCCCCCCCCCCCCGAAAAAATCTAAAGAAAAACAACATACACAAAAACACCCAAAAACAAAGTCTCCCCCCCCCCCCCCCCAAATAAACAGTACGGGAAAAATACCTTGGCCGGCAGCGGGGTTTGTACAGTATCCCCATCCGCCACTGCAGTGCATGGGGCAAGAACAAGACGCCCCCCCCCAGAAAAAAAACCAAAACAAAGAATAACAACATACCCAAAACACCCAAAAACATACAGACCCCCAAAATAAACAAGAACAAAGCACCCCCCCCCCAAAAAACAAAAAACAAAAGAAAAACAACACACACAAAAACACACAAAAACAAGCAGACCCCCCCAAAAAATAATAAACAGTGCGGGAAAAATACATTGGCCGGCAGCGGGGTTTGTCCAATATCCCCATCCGCTACTGCAGTGCATGGGGCAAGAACAAGACCAACCCACAAAAAAAGACCCCCCCCAAATAAACAGTACTGGAAAAATACCTTGTCCGGCAGTGGGGTTTGTCCAGTATCCCCATTCGCCACTGCAGTGCCTGGGGCAAGAACAAGACAACCCCCCCCCCCTGAAAAAAACCCCAATAACAAAAGAAAATCAACACAGCCAAAAACATGGCACGAATAGATTGTCCCCGTCAAAGTCCCCGGAACGGGACTCTGCTCGCGCCGCCGGCCCCCGACTATTAAGCCCGGAGAGCGGGGGCTCCAGATGAATATTAAGCCCAGGGAGGGACCAGCCACCGGGGACGGGAGGACCAGGGGAGAGGCCCCTCCGCCGACCCACCCGGCTGGCGAAGGTGCTGGCCCTCGTGCCGAATGGATTGTCCCCGGCCAAGTGCCCAGGACGGGATACTGCTCGCGCCGCCGGCCCCCGACTATTAAGCCCGGAGAGCGGGGGCTCCGGCCGAATATTAAGCCCAGGGAGAAACCAGCCACCTGAGGCCCAGGGAGAGGCCCCTCTGCCGACCCACCTGGCCGCCGGAGGCGCTGGCCCTCGTGCCGAACGGATTGTCCCCGGCCAAGTCCCCGGGACGGGACACTGCTCGCGCCGCCGGCCCCGCCGTCCGGCAGGTGGTCCCCGGCTGTTCAGCCCTGGGGAAGGGGCAGCCGGCCCCCGACTATTAAGCCCGGAGAAGGGGGGCTCCGCCCGAATATTAAGCCCAGGTAGGGACCAGCCACCGGGGACGGGAGGACCAGGGAAGAGGCCCCTCCGCCGACCCACCCAGGCCGCCGGAGGCGCTGGCCCTCGTGCCAAACGGATTGTCCCCGGCCAAGTCGGGTGCGAGGGCACGGGACGCCCCATATGCCCACCCCCGCAGTCAGCCAAATTTTGACTGATTTCATGGCGTTTGGTCATAATATCAGAGATGGTAGCTCAGGCTCCTCTAGTTTCTCAGCTTTACACGTGCAGCAAATGTCTGATCTTATAGTTACTCTCTTAGAGAGAATTTCAATAGTGACAACACATCATCAGTAGGCAGATACAAACCTAACCACCAGCGCCCAATATCTCAACCTGACACCAAAGTGAGAAATGATGACAGCGGACCCCCCCCCCCACTTCCAAGGTGAAGGGGTTACGAAAACCGCGCACAGCGATAACATTCAACCATGGCCAATAAGTAAAGGAACCAGCAAACCTCAGAACCCTGCAGTCACCATCACCAACCTGCAGGGCCTGTCACAAACCCCACCACCTAAGTGGGGAAAGCAGTGGCTATCACTCCTCTCCAGAATAGAGAGGAGTACGGACAACCTCAATCGAGAGCCCCCTACCGTGCCACTCACCCACAAGCAGGTATCGGGGAATCCAGCAGCCCTCCGGATCCTGCAGTGATGCAGGAGGAAGCTTCAGACAGGGCAGAGGAGCGGCCTGTGGAGGTGACACCTCCGGCCAACATCACCGCCCTGCGGAGCCTGTCCCACACCCCCACCACCTAAGGGGGGATGAGGGTGGTTATCACCCCACCTCCGAGATGTAATAGGAACTGACAACCTCCCGCAACAGCCCCCAGCCATACCGCTCACTCAGCCTCGAGCAAGCATTGGGGAATCCGGCAGCCCTCCGGATCCTGCAGTGATGCGGGGGGAGACTGCAGGCGGTGAAACGGCCAGTGGAGGATACCCCTCCAGCCGACATCACCGCCCTGCGGAGCATGTCCCGCACACCGCCGCCTATGGTGGACGAGGGTGGCTGTTACCTCCCTCCCTCCGGGATGGAGGGGGGGGGGCAGACATCCTCAATCCATCCCCGACCCGCTCGGCCGTCAGCAAGCATTGGGGAATCCGGCAGCCCTCCGGTGATGCGGGGCGAGGCTGCAGACAGGGCAGAGGAGCGGCCAGTGGAGGTGACACCTCCGGCCGACATCACCGCCCTGCAGAGCCTGTCCCGCACCCCCACCGCCTAAGGGGGGATGAGGGTGGTTATCAAGCTGAAGGCGTATCCCACAGCATTATTTAAGAAAGATTTGAGAGTCCTTTTATATGATGCCCAAAGAAATAAAGTAATTTGTAAAAAGGAAATGGAGTATTTATGGGTAGATCATCCCATTTCGGCCATTTTCTACCATCTCCCAAAGGTGCACAAGAGCTTACAGTCACCCCCGGGAAGGCCAATCATCTCGGGAGTTGACTCTTTGACTGCAAACCTCTCCCATTTTATCGATCTAAAGCTGCAACCTTATGTCAAAACTCTACCCTCGTATTTAAAAGATTCCACAAGTTTATTACAATGGTTGGATAAATATACATGGTCTAGTGATGAAAGATGGTTGACCATTGATGTCCAAGCCCTATACTCCTCCATTCCACATAACAAGGGAATGGAGGCAGTAAAATCATTCTTAATGGCCGATTCTGACAAGTCTCAAGCTGAAACCAACTTTATCCTGAATAGTATAGGCTTTATTTTAAAGCAAAACTATTTTCAATTTCAGGACTCCCACTACCTCCAGCAGCAGGGAACTGCGATGGGGACCAAATTTGCCCCATCTTATACTAACCTGCTGATGGGGGTGTGGGAGTAGTCATTCATCTATGGAACTCATTTTGAGAAAGAGCATATTAGATTCTATCGTAGATATATTGATGATTTGATCATTATATGGAAGGGAGATGAACAAAGTGTTGAACAATTTATGAAAAATCTCCAAACAAATTCCTTCAATTTAAAATTCACCTTCAAAACAGATTCCAGTAAGATTGACTATTTGGACTTTAAGTTGGAAAGGGAAATAGGAAAAGTAGTAAAGACATCAACTTTCTTTAAGGACGTCGACGCAAACAATTTCATTCTGGTGTCCAGTTGTCACCATCCCATCTGGATAGATGGAGTTCCATACTCCCAATTCCTCCAATTAAGAAAAAATTACAGTGAACATAATGAATTTATGATACAAGCAGAGGTCCTTAAAGATATATTTCTGGTTCGATGCTATAATCAAACCAAGGTGGAGGAGGCCTTACAGAGAGCAAGCAGTGTTGATAGAGCTAGTCTCTTGGATAAGGATAGGATACCAAATGATAAGAGGAGCAATAAGTGTAGACCCTTTATAACGCAGTTTAATAGAGAGAACCGTTTAATTGCGAAAATTTTGGAGAAACATTGCCCAATCTTATTAAAAGATACCATACTTGGACCGTCACTACCTTCTAGGCCACAAGTAGTATTTAAAAGGGCTAGCAATTTAAAAAAATATTTTAGCCCTGAGTATGTTACGATCTAAGAACATATTAAACAGTCTGACAATAGCTCCTCCTTTTTGAAAATAAATGCAGGGTGTTTTCCCTGCAACCCCTGTATATGTTGTAAGTACATGGAAAAAACTTATTTTTCATGGATTTATGAGAATGGTTTCAAATATACGTTAAGAGAAAGTGTAAACTGCAACAGTGAATTCGTAAATTATAGAATCACGTGCAGTTGCAATTTAATGTACGTGGGCAAAACCAAAAGGATGTCAAACTTAGAATACAAGAACACCTACGAGGCATAAAAAATAAGGTTAATAATCACAGCTTACCGCGACATTTTTTAGAGACACATAAGTCTAACCCTAAAGATCTGAAGTTTACTATCCTTGAAGTAGTCAAATTGGGAGCGAGAGGGGGAAATAGAGAACTTATGCTATCTAGAAGGGAATCTTTCTGGATTTTTACACTCAACACCCTCTCCCCCAAAGGTCTCAATGAGAGCATAGACATTGTGTCATTTTTGGAAACTTAGTATCTTTGGGTAGTAAACCTACTAGTTGAATATGCAGCGTAATTATTATTTTTTAAGCTTTAAATTGACTAGTGTATTTAGATATAAGAAAGGTATTTTCACACTCAACACAAAATCATATAAGTGTGACTCTGTCTCCACAATCATATGAAATTTATTTATTATTTAAACATCACTTTAGTCATTAAATTATCATTGAGAAGGATATCACATCACTTAGTACTGTATGTTTAGAATTAAGTAAACACAAGTAAAAGCCATTTAGTAGTCAGCAAGTAGCTATTTATTCAGGGTATATTTTACCTTTTATGAACCATTAATCACAGTCACGAGTCACAAATGTATTAACATTAACTTATTAATTTAATTATAGAATAAGTAACAAATCTAGATATAAGAAGGACTTTTTTAATCTAATATTTCAATCTCTGATGCTATGCGAAGTACAAATTGAGACAGTGTTTATTGTTTTTCTGTGAAGTTTTTTATGTGGAGATTTGGAATTGACTTCACTGCTATGTCACAAGTGTAATATTATAACACAACTGTATTGTAGGTTTACTATGTTTTGTGAAATTGCAGCCTTGTAATACAAATGTGAAAGTTTCTTCGGTGGAAAGCATGCATTTCCCGTATGCGTTCCACCTGACATACGGATCTCCTAGAAAACTCCCCTTTTTTCTAACTAACTAATGGCAGCCAAGAGGCGTCTCCCGATGACGCAGCACCATCAGCTGATGAGTCTGCAGGATAGTCCGGGCTCTGGAGGTGGTGCAGTGAGCTAGGGTCTGTGACACGAGCGACGTCAGAGACACAAAGCCCGGCCCACCGACAGAGTCCATGACGTCAGCGCGGCTCTCGCCGGGGGGGGGGGGGCGTGGTCAGGAGGGGTGGTAACATGAAGACATCAGTACAGCATTTCCTCACACATAGTGAGATTAGTTATATAGTCCATACACGTGATGCGTTCCAGGTGGAACGCATACCGGAACAAGTAGTTCCTACTCACCTGCAACCAATTTTTGTCCGTTTTAAATGTAAATCAGGCATTTGGTTATAGCTTGTCATCTATTGCCATTCAGGGTTATTTGGATAAACTAAATGGGCTATTTAGCTGTGGCACAGTTAGTTTAAAGACATGTTTATAACCTT
Organism: Pseudophryne corroboree; assembly: GCF_028390025.1. NCBI lineage: Eukaryota > Metazoa > Chordata > Amphibia > Anura > Myobatrachidae > Pseudophryne > Pseudophryne corroboree. The sequence continues at coordinate 30,322,213 of NC_086445.1, read as the reverse complement.
TAGAGATAATATATAATCTAGTAATTAAAGGAAGTGATGTAATCACACTGTGAGCTTATATAACAGCCAGGGTGAGAAGTATTTCATTCTGAAAATTCTACACACATGGTTGCAGTTTAGGAAATCCTCTTGGTGAGTATAGTATTCATTTTGGCTATGTTTGTGTTTGAAGGCTGCAGTTATAATATTGTCATTGGATGATTATATTTATATAATAATGGGTTAACTGTTTTTGACTTTAAGATACAACTGTGGGTTCTTTTTGGGAGTTCCAGTGCTTTATTACAATTATTGATCTTTTCTCTGGATATATCCTTTGGTGTGTACTTTTTGTATTCTTTGTTTTTAATTATGAAAACTGCAATGGTTGGTACACTCTATGCCAATCAGACTATGATCCTCCTCTTTTGTAGATACTTCTTGGTACATTTAAAAAATCTAATCCAGTGTACTGAACTATTCCATATGTTCAGGTATGTGTTTTTGGAGTATTTTCACCCCATTTACATATGAAAGATATATATTCATGCATATATGTATGGGTATACATATGTTTGTATATTTGTTTTCTCTCAGTCAAACATGTGTCATATCGACCATCCCCATTCCATTTTTAGGCGGATTAACTATTAAAGATGAAAAGACTCCTAATAGGGTTCGAATAAGAAGCCATTTTAAAGGCTTATTCCTTCTTTACATGATGAGCCTATTTATATACAAAGGTATTCTATTTTAATTTTATTGTTATTACTTTTTTCTAAGTCTACGGAGGACACATCCCCTGAAAGACCCTGTGTCTTTCTTCACTTAGGTGGCTTATAACATCTTTTATGCAGAATTACTGATGTAAGATTTATTCCTAATATATTTTTTTGGTAGGTATTTGGTAATTAATAATTTTTTATTAAATTTCAAATATTTTTCAAAAACTACAAATAGTTACCCCTGATGAAGTCAAATAGATGAAACTCGTTGGGTTTATCAGCCATTAGTCAGTGATCCAGTTGGTGGAAACACTCCCTTTGTTGAGCTCACACCTTGTCAAGGTGAGGGAGTCTATACACCTATATCACTCACTGGACACTTTTTTCATTGATGGAACGATCAAAAAAATTGTTTATGTACTACATCTTGTAAGATCTTATGTAAAAAACTTTTTTATGAATATCTTGTTATTAAATATTTTATTTTAATTGGCCTTGGGCCATTTGTTTGGGTGACTTTCTGGTGAGGGGTTATTCACTGTAGGAACCCAGGAAATGTTGTCTTCCACAGTATAAGATATATCCACTTGGAAGGACTTCCATCAAATCTATACAATCAATATAGCGCACTCAGGAATTGTTTTTTTCTGTCTTATGTGAATTTGAGATTTGGCAATGGAGATCTCACCTGTAGTGCTGCTTTCTCTTTGAGCGCAAGATAAGGATATTTCTGTGTTGTATATATATTTATTTATTTCTCATTTTAATCCCTTTTAAGTTTTCCCTAGATAGCCAAACCCATATGTATACACATATAGACAAACCCATATGTATACTCATCATGCTTAATAAGCATGAGAGAAAAAGGAAAATGTGTACCTGTATATGTAATGATCAAAGTGACTGTGGGTAGCTATGCACCTTCGTGATTATAATTTAAAAGGGATTAAAATGAATAATATATATATATACACACATATATGTGTGTGTGTGTGTGTGTGTGTGTGTGTGTGTGTGTGTGTGTGTGTGTGTGTGTGTGTGTGTGTGTGTGTGTGTGTGTGTGTTTACATATGGGTTTGGCTATCTATGGAAAACTTAAAAGGGATTAAAATTAGAAATATATATATATATATATATATAAATGTATCGATGGTGCCCGGCACTCCCGGTCCTGCTAGTGTAAATTGCCTGGGTGCCCTCCGTGCTGGTCTCAACATGCATTCAAAAAGATGACGGCGTCACTCCAGGTCTTTCAAATGGTAAAAGTGTATTTCAAATAAACGTCACAGAATCCAACGTTTCGGGGCCCGTAGCCCCTTTGTCAAGGTGTGTGCAGTGCAATAAAGGAATGGCCTTACCTTTTAAAGGTCCGTGTCACCCACAGTGAAGCTCCTCCTCACTGTGGGTGACACGGACCTTTAAAAGGTAACGCCGTCATCTTTTTGAATATATATATATATATATATATATATGTATACATATGGATTTGGCTATCTATGAAAAATTTTGTGGATAGGGCCAATAGAATATGCATAAGATGACATTCCCCTATAATAGAGTACTTTAAGATGTTGGTTATTTTATTTACTCTCATTATGTCTGGACTAAAAATAAAAGTAAAGAATACATCTATGTGCAAAATAATTAATTTTAAAAATAATATCCAATGAACGGAGTGGGTTGGATTAGAACCCAGGATCTGTCATGTGGAGTGTATGGTGCAGTTCCCCTACGCTACGAGAGCTGCTATAATATTGATGTGGTTTCTTGTTACCCTTATAGTCTTGGTTAAATATAGATACAATGAAAGGAACAGCGTTTGTCTCTTGGTGACAAATGTTACAAATGTTATAAAAGCTGAAGATAAGAAGTTAAATAGTAATTTGTATACATATATATATATATATATATATAACAATATTAATGCTATTTATGAACCACCATGTTGCTTTCTTCTTATTATGATTGATTGTAAACGGTTTTATATATGCAATCAGTATATGGGAGTCATAGCACGAATGTATATAATATACTAATTAGTAATACTATTGGTCCGGTGTAGCTTAAAAAGAGCCTGTGATGCTGCTGATGTATCCTCTGACGAAACCGCTCGCTGACACTAGCGAACTTTGATACCTGGAGCCCTTTCTAACAATTAATACTTCGACTGAGGTCCGAGATAATACAGCGGTGGGGAAAAGCATCTTGAGGCGGAGCAAAGGAGGTCTCTACCCCACCGGAAAGAAATACTCCCACCGTGAGTACTGCAAGTTCTAGCCGTGACTGGAGTGGGTCGTAGCATACCGCTGTGGACGACCAGCTGACACAGCGCTCTCCCCCTGCTAGTTTACAATCAACTTACGCGAGTCACACATGAACTTCTAGCCACTTCAGCATAAAAGTGGAGGTTGTGGCTGCATTCGCTGCTTACTTTTCATAAAGGAACTTTTGCCTTATAAATATCACAAAGTAACGATTCTAAATACACAGCAGTTTTACTCATGAGGATTTCTTGGACATTTTAATAGACATTCCATTGGTATTAAGGGTAATCTGATGCAGATAACAATTTCAATATACATTTGGATAGTGACATCTATGTATATTGACTCCTATATATATTGAATGTGTTTTTTTCCCCCTTTTATATGTGGTTTTAATAATAAAGAATTTTTATAATTTATTTTGCGCTCCCTTGATAATAACTGATATTATCTTTAAAAATTTGTTTTTTTATTATTGGTAGATCAGTACTACCTGTGGGAGCAGCAATTCATTAAATAAGGTGCATATAAAGATAAATGAATTAAGCAACATATGGTGGTTAGAATAATTTTTATATGAGCGCTGGGTTCTATATATATATATATATATATATATTTATATATATATATAGATAGATAGATAGATAGATAGATAGATAGATAGATAGATAGATAGGTATAGATATATATATATATATATAGATATATAGATAGATAGATGCAGGTGTCCCTATATGAAAGGAACAGGCGGCACTCCTCCGGACTTGATATAAAAGAAAAGCTGGTGCTTTATTCAAATGACGTTTCAAGGCCCACCGGCTTTTTCATCAGGTGCAACAAAAGTGAAAGAAAGTGAACATACATTTTATAAGAGGACGCTAGGTCCAGCAGTGTGTCTCTCCCGCCCCAGGACAGGTGGCGCCGGCACAGTGACGTAATGGACGTTCTGAACGTGACAGCGGAATAAGCACCATTGCATGATGGGTGCGTGACTAAGGACATCAGCGGGCGGTAACTAAGGAGGCCGTGCTGGAGCATGCTGGCCCGGTAGTTAAGGACGCTGGCGGCTGCTTGCTGTATCTAGCGCTATAGGCGGACAGCGGAGAAAAAATACGTGCACAGTATCCGGCGGCACCTGGGATGGGGAGAAAAGAGAAAGTGAAACAATGTGTAAATGGAAAAATCAATAAAGTTTTTTACGTATGACATAACAATGTGATTAAAGAACAAGGTATCAAGGATTATACAGAATAAGCATAATATAATATACAAAAATAAATAAATAAAGGTGAGTACTCTACTATGGGGAAACATTTATAAGATGGACAATCACAAAAAGATACTCCATACTACTTTTTCATTAAGTCCTTTGGGATGTACAGTGTCCAATAAATTAATCCACTTCGATTCTTTTTGTTGTAATTTACAACTTCTGTCCCCACCTCTGATGGACGGAGGAACATGGTCGATGATCTTGTAGCGTAAATGGGACAGCTGGTGGCCTGCTTCCTTATAGTGTCTGGCTACGGGTTGATCAGATGATTTGCCTGTGAGTGCCTGTTTGATAGAGGACTTATGCATGGCTATACGTTCTTTGAACATACGGGTCGTTTGTCCTATATAGCATAACCCGCACGGGCATGTAATCATGTACACAACGTATGGAGTGGTGCAGGTAAGGACATAGTTGATCTTGTAAGTTTGGCCCATATGCGGATGATTAAAGGAAGGACCATCACTCAGATAATTGCAGAACACACAGGAGACACATTTGTAATACCCCGGTTTCTTGTAAATGGTATTTGGTTTTATTTGCAGCATAGCAGTGATATCGGTTTTGACCACAAAGTTCTTTATATTGCGGCCCCTACGGTAGCTAATGAGTGGTTTATATTTCTTAAGTCCCGGTAGTGTCTTATCTGTAGTTATAATAGGCCATAGAGCTTTTGTTGCTTTTGTAACTGTATATATATATATATATATATAGATAGATAGATATTTTGTTTGGTAGGACATGCCTAGACTATACTTTGACCACATCTAATCAATACCTAAAACCAATGTCCCAGCTCCTTTGGATTAGAGACACAGGTGTAAGATGCTTCCTAGACACGTATCAGAAAAAACAGGCATGCATGGAAAGTATCCTGAGAAAGCTGAAATTTGCTTTTAAGTCCATCTGTAAATGACGTCCTAAGTGGCATCTGTACACTGGTGGCTACATGATAAGTCATTCAGTAATTAATCTGTGCAAGAACAACAGCACCAGGGACAGTCATTGTTACTTGTGTCTTATGCAGTATTGGCTGAAAGCATGAAAATGAAAGATTACCTGCCCATGGGGCTGATTCTGAGTCGGACACAGAAATGCATTAGCAGCGTCTATTGGCGCTCACCCTTCTGCATCTTTATGTTACCGCCAGTACCAAGTCTTTTCCTGATGGAGGTACATTTTGGTAAAGATTTCTTAAGATGTTTTCTCAGTACATCATCCCGGATTCCATAGATTACAGGACTGAGAAATCGCGGCACATAGGTGAAAATAAAAAAGTTTATCAATTGTATCTGCGCAGCAACTTCGAGAGTAAATGTCTTTGTAAGCATATTCAATAATGACGCCAGGCATAGGAGAAACTGGAAGGCGTGGAGCAGAACTGTCTTCCTGGCTTTGGTGGCAGAAGATGACTGAGAACTTGCTTTTAGGGCAACCAGCATAATCTTTACATATGTAAATATGAGGACAAGTCCCACAGAGCTGAAACACAGGATGAGATCAACGGACCTAATAAGATATTGAATTTTATTAACCATCATATTTTCCTTTACACACATAATATAGAGATTGAATATATTGGGACATGACAAGAACATGACACATAAATCAGCAACATGTGGGATCATCAGCACCAAGCATATAATGGTAAAAACAGCTTTGGCTCTCTGTGGGGTGCACAGCTGGGCATGTCGCAGTGGGTAGCAAATGGCGACATATTGCTCTACAGCCATGGCTGCCAGGTTGTATGGAGTTACTTTAAATGTAATTGCAGAAACAAAGTACACAATGTAGCATGTTGGTACAGGGATATATGCTATATATGCAAGGTTTAAGTAGAATGCCAGGACTAGACACAATGTGTCATTAATGAGCATACAAACAAACAGAACGTAGCGAGCAGTCTGCCGGAGCTCTGGTGTTAGGAAGAAGGCGTTCAGCATCACTGTGACATAGTAGAAGAAGAAACATAATCCCAATGTTATCAAGGCTGTAATGATCCACATTGTGTACACAGACGCTTTACTGAATGTGAAGGACACTTGGGTCAGGTTGTTTTTAAGTACTGATGAGTTGATCATTATTGGAAGAGTAATGTTCTCTTTTTCCCGGTATCTCACAAATAAAAAGACAAATAAAAAGGGATATTAATTATTTAAGACCCATGCAAACACAGTATCCTATTATGTTTTACAGGGAAGGAATAGCAGCCCTTAGTCATAGTTAGTAGAATTTAGTTAAACATGCTTGGGATAGGCATATAAATATCCTTACAAAGAACTAAGCTTCAAAAATTGTTGAGATTACCTAAATGATAAGATAGCGGCAGACTAGATGGGCCAAGTGGTTCTTATCTGCCATCATATTCTATGGAGTAAATTTACTAAAGTTCCATGTTTCTGCCAATTCCAACTGAGATTAGTCTCATCTGACATCGGCCGTTTTCATGTAAATTTTTTGGCAAACATACCCCGTAGTTTGCGAAGCTCCCGAGTTTCTCTCATTCATGTTTTCCGATGTCGATGTTATTTGTACTCCAGAGCAGTGTTTTACTGGGGAGTTTTATAAAACACTGCCGAACATGACACAATGAAAATAGGCCGGATCAGTGAGATATGAACAATGCTTCATTGTGTTAAGTAATAAAAATAAGAAAAAGAATGTGGGTTCCCCCTTCCTAAGCATAACAAGCCATGGGCTCTTTGAGCCGTTCCAGGTGCTTAAAGTACCAGGAAGGAAATTGTGTAGGGGTTCCCAGTATTTTAAGAACCAGTAACTGGCTCTTGGACCAGTCCTAGTTCCAAAAATATGGGGGGGGGGACATAGGGTTCCCCAGCACTGGGCTCCTCTAGCCAAGGAGGTAATATTGCATCCAGGTGACACATTTATATTGGTCCCTGCAGCCGCAGCATCATCTGCCAACTAGTCAGCCTTGGCTGGGGTTACATGTGGTAGTGGGGACCCCCATAATAAAGGGGTCCCCTTACCTACATATACTTACCTACATCCCACATATCCATTCTCATCCACTTGTCCAGTAGAAATCCATGTGGTACCTGTAAAAAAAAAATATATATATATATATATATATATATATATATATTCGCCTATTTCCAGTGCAGATCTGTCCCCTTCATTCCATGTAGGCATTCAAGGGGTTAATAATCACAAAACACAAAAAACTTGACCTAGAATGGACTAGTAGAAGTGTATGGTTACACATACACTTCTACTACGTAACTGCCAGGCCATCATGTGATTAGATGGGGAAACCAGAAGATCAGTTGGGGATGACCCTTGTGGTTTTACAATTTAAGCGTTTCCCACAATAGGAATGAATGGAGCAGAGGCCCTCATTCCGAGATGATCACTCGCTAGCTACTTTTAGCAGCCATACAAATGCAAAGTCACCGCCCATGTGGGAGTGTATTTTCGCTTTGCAAGTGTGCGAACGCCTTTGCAGCCGAGCTCTGCAAAAACATTTTGTGCAGTTTCTGAGTAGCTCTGGACTTATTCAGCCCTTGTGATCACTTCAGTCTTTTTGTGCCCGGTACTGATGTCAGGCACCCGCCCTGCAAACGCTTGGACACGCCTGCATTTTTCCAAACACTCCCAGAAAACAGTCAGTTGACACCCATAAATGCCCTCTTCCTTTCAATCTCCTTGCAATTGCCCATGCGAATGGATTCTTCATTTAATCCATCGCTCAGCAATGATCCGCTTTGTACCCATACGACGCGCATGCACATTGCGGTGCATATGCATGCTCAGTAGAGTCCTGATTGCTGCGCTGCGAAAAAACAGCAGCGAGCGATCAACTCGGAATGACCCACAGAGTGTCTCCAAAAAACTATCAGAATAGATTAAATTTAATTCAACTTTATAGTCAATGTGTAAGTAATAAGACATCTCCAGTCAGAATATAAACAAGGAGAACATTTGTTGGACATATGTGTGTACAGGCTTGAAGATGTAGTGGAGATTCTGTACTCACTAGTGGTTATAGCTATGAACCGCCCAATCACTTAAGCAGTGAAGTGGTTTCATTGCTGATAGAGCTGATAGAGTTGGGAATGGAATGTTCTGCGGAAGTTGCAGCGCATCACTGAGAGAGGGGGATGGGTGTTCTATGCTCCGCCCATGTCTATCTCCACATATCCCTGTGTATGTGTATACTGTATATGGAGATGAGGAGTATATGGGTGAGGGATGTATATGGCTGTAGGCCATATATAAAGATGATGAGTGTATATGGGTGAGGGATGTATATAGCTGTATGATGTATATAAAGATGAGGAGTGTATATGGGTGGAGGATGTATATGGCTGTATGATATATATAAAGATGAGGAGTGTATATCGGTGAGGGATGTATATGGCTGTATGATGTATATAAAGATAAGGGGTGTATATGGGTGAGGGATGTATATGGCTGTATAATGTATATAAAGATATGGGGTGTATATGGGTGAGGGATGTATATGGCTGTATGATGTATATAAAGACGAGGAGTGTATATGGATGAGGGATGTACAGTTGTGGTCATAAGTTTACATACCCTAGCAGAATTTGTGATTTTCTGGCCATTTGTCAGAGAATATGAATGATAACTCACAAACTTTTCTTTCACTCATGGTTAGTGGTTGGGTGAAGCCATTTATTGTCAAACAACTGTGTTTACTCTTTTTAAATCATAATGACAACAGAAACTACCCAAATGTTTCAAAATGATCAAAAGTTTACATACCCTGGAGATTTTGGCCTGATAACATGCACACAAGTTGACACAAACGGGTTTGAATGGCTACTAAAGGTAACCATCCTCACCTGTGATCTGTTTGCTTGTAATCAGTGTGTGTGTATAAAGGTCAGTGAGTTTCTGGACTCCTGAAAGACCCTTGCATCTTTCATCCAGTGCTGCACTGACGTGTCTGGATTTTGAGTCATGGGGAAAGCAAAATAATTGTCAAAGGATCTGTGGGAAAAGGTAATTGAACTGTATAAAACAGGAAAGGGATATAAAAAGATATCCAAGCAAGGAGGCATTTGAAGAAAAATGGGCTGCATGGTCGAGTCGCCAGAAGAAAGCAAGCACATTCCCTGCCCCGGTGCCAGATTAGCCTGTGGGAGGAAAACACAGGCTGTGGCTATCCAGTGTTCTTCATGGCATCGGCAGCTTCCTCAGTCAGAGGAACTGAGGAAGCCGCCGATGCCTATAGGCGGAGAAACGCGTCTTTATCTATCCTACTTACCCGTGAACAGCATACCACGTATCTGCCTCCATTACCGGGAAGAACCCATATGATCTCTGGATAAGGCTCTTCTAAAAGGTATTCCAGCACCAGAGCCGGGGTCATAACGGAACGGAACCCAGGAGGAATTGTGGTAAAGTTGCATCCCTAACATGGCCATGTTGGAAATATCTGCTGTGACACTCTAATAACTTTGTTGCTTTGAGATGAGTTATTTAACGCATGCATGCTTAATCAACTAACAAATAACTAACCAACTGCTGCTGTGCACTAAATCAGTGCTGATCCCAAGGGGGAGAAAAAGTTACTGAAACTCTGCATGTCAAGTTAAGGGTGTGTACACACGGTGAGATATTTTCTTTCGATTTTGACTATATTGTCAAAAATAGCAAGAAAAGTTAGTGCAGATCGCAAGGTGAAAGTCACCTTGCGATCCCGACTCGATCCAGTTGCGCGGTCCCACCAGGTCGGCATCGCAAGAAAAGATAGACTGTGCAGGCAAGTCAATCCTTGCTAGATCGGTGTACTATCTAGTTCATCCCACATGTCAATGACATCTCACATAAGCCAAAATCTCACATAAGCAAAAATAGTAAGCACACATAGGGGGTAATTCCAAGTTGATCGCAGCAGGATTTTTGTTAGCAATTGGGCAAAACCATGTGCACTGCAGGAGAGGCAGATATAACATGTGCAGAGAGAGTTAGATTTGGGTGGGGTGTGTTCAATCTGAAATCCAATTTGCAGTGTAAAAATAAAGCAGCCAGTATTTACCCATCACAGAAATAAAATAACCCACCCAAATCTAACTCTCTCTGCACATGTTATATCTGCCTCCCCTGCAGTGCACATGGTTTTGCGCAATTGCTATCAAAAATCCTGCTGCGATCAACTTGGAATTACCCCCATAGTCCATATCTCAAGAAAAGTTAGTCAAAATCTGTGCTATCTGGGTTTCAGGGAGTTCAAGGGAAATCGCAAGTGAAAATCGGGCATAGCAAGGATCTCACCGTGTGTACACACCCTAACATTGGGAAGCAAAGATTATTATTACTAAACCATATTTTGAATAAGAGACTTCTCAACGAACGCTCTGCTACAAATGTATCAATAAAGCATTAACTCTCAGCTCGAGTTAAATAGAACTATTTAACATCAGATTGGAGCTAGTAGATTTTGCAACACTGAAGTGAAACCGTGTGTGTTAATTGTATCCAGCTGCATGTTACGTGCATTAAGGAAAAAGTCACTCCAGATAGCAGAGCATTGAATGGTGTTACTAAATGTATTATGATTGTTTTATGTACAGTGTCATGATTTTAGCTAAATCTTCTTAATTGCATGCAATTAGCCTTAGAGGTAAGAAAAGGATTTTTTATTAAATATATGAATAGAGGAAAATAAAAAATTGTTTTAATAAGAAATCTGCTAGCACTATCTGTATTTTTTCTTGTTATTTTTTTGGATTGTAGTTAAGGGGTAGAGAAGTCCCCTTTTTACAGTGAGCTGCATGTAGATTCTTGGGACATATATATTTAATAAAAATTATATTAGCGCCAGGGAACTACTTTGTTGTAGGTGCTTTGTTTGGTTGTTTTCTAAATAATAAACTAAATTGATTTAAAAACACTTTTATTTTGTCAAAAATCTCCTTTTTAAACACCTAAATATAACAAGTTGAATACAGATTGCTGCTAAGTTTACCTTTTATAAGAGCGGTCACAATGAAATAAAACAGTTAATATTCAGTGTCATCAGGACTGTCATCACCACGGTCAGCGCAGGTGTTTGCTTCACATCTCTCAGCTTCCTTCTCACAGTCAGTGTATTTGCAAAGCATTGAACAATTGAGCAACGCTGCTTTATACTTACAGTGGCTGGTGGTGCACGTTTTACAGGAGTAATTCCTTGCATGCCGCCTATGCCTGAGTCAGAATGGTCTGCATGGGCTGCCAGGTTAATATTTACAATTTTTGCCAACCCCCAGTCCTCCCGGACCAGGTAAGGAAGGCTGTTATATTAAGCACTGTCCCCAGCAGTGTCCAGTTAGATAGATACTCCTCAGGGCATGCTGACATGAAGCTGATTTGGTTGGTGCACCCTGTTGATGGAATGTCCTTTCTTAGTAGAGTTCTTTCCTACAGTACTCCCATTATCTGTGCAGTGAGAAGATGACTTATCATCATACAACAAAACAAAATGTTCTAGTTCTTCCGTAGAAACTTCAACATCAGTAGACTGTTGAGATAAAAGTTGGAATGTGTACACAATTTCTGAAATAATTTTGAATGTTTCACAAGATGGTTTCTTGCCGTATCCAGCAAATGAGATAGTTGTGTCACTTCCAGTGGGTGCATGGGAAAATGGAAGTGTCTTAGATTTTATATTCTATGCTTAGATGAATTGGAATATATTTAGAATTCTTTCCAGTTCCACATGCAATCCACATGAAATTGACTTGTGCTATGTCCTAGAGTGATAAGAATGACAACACTACAACATGTGCCTACTGCCCTAAGAGTGATGGATTTGTGCCCATCTTGAGTCTCCTTTTGTGCATGTAGTAGAATTCTTGTATATGCTTCCACTTGACTACATGAGTGGAGACCTTCATGCATAGACACATAGACATCTTGCATCAGATTGTTTCTCCTTTTGTGGTTACTACAGTATGTCTTTGCCTGGTAAAGTTACAAGTTTCCCTGCAAGTAGAATAAACAATTCCCATTTGTTTTTCAATGCATAAAATGTTCTTCCAGTTTCTTTGAACTATTGTGTTACTAGAATCTTTTTGCCTTATGCCAGCACCTCTGAACATTCTCATCTCTAATTTTAATCTGTAACATCTATTGTCATCCCAGACAATATCAATTCATCTCCATAGTCCTCAAATGTCTTGACATCTCCAGGAGGTATCATGTGTACTATGGATGGGCAATCCCATGTGGCACATGATGCTGAAGGTAGTTAGACACATTTCTGCAACATCAGATTTCTTAGTTTTTCCAAGGTGCACATAGTCTGACAAACACGGTGCAAATAGTTGATATTCATGATGGAAGAATTCATCAAGATCAGAACCTCGCTGTTGACAACCAGTTTAGAGGAACCAGTTGAGCTTTGTTTTGTATAAGAGTTTTTGTCTTACAATACACAATTTTACTTGATTGCCTTCAAGTGGAATATCAATTGATATAATTTGGTCTTAAAATCTATGATGAAATAAATCCTTAAACTTTAGTTCCTGTATATAATAAATCCCTGTATGAGAAACAATGATATTATCATATAGACTATGAAGATCTTGACTTTTGTCTTGAAAGGGACCTCCTAAATCTTGTCATATGTTTCTTAAAGACTTTCTCTGTCTAAATAATAAAGTTTTAGTGCTGGCTGAGCATCCATGGTGATGATTTAAATACATGTTACATTTTTAAATACTTCTTCAAACTCCTGCTTAAACTTATTACTTTGGGCCCATCGTCTCAATCCATCAGGGTTTTCCATCAGTCCGACTGCTCCTCCTTCTCCATTTACTCTTGCATTGTACTTCTCATGTGCCTGGTCCAATGCCATTGCAGAAAACATTTTCCCACCAATATTAGCTGTAACCTTTCCTGCTGTAAATTCTTGAAGAATTTCAGGATGCAGTTATGGTATATGTGTCATATCTCACAGATGCGCAGGAAGCCAGGTTATTTATGGTGGTTCTATGACAAAAACTAAGGAGCAAATCTTGACAGAGACTTCACATACTGTACATTCCAGAGATGGAACTTCTGATTGATGTCAAGAATTTAACAAGAGACTCTTCCACTATGATCACAGTACTCCTATATGTAACCTGTGGGATTATGTAATTCTTTTTTTACCATTCCTCAAACAAAAGAGGTTTATCATCATTATTGTCTTTTCTATCATACTCAATAATATGAGAATAATCTTGCTCTCTCACGTATTGTAGAACAATGCACAAACTCAGACCTGATAGCTAGGGTGCGTTTTTTGCATTGCCATCTACTGGGGGAATTCACTGTGCAAGTGTGCGTTCGGATGTGTTGCAGAGCTACACAAACTAATTTTGTGCAGTCTCAGCGCAGCCCAGGACTTACTCTTAAAGTGCGATGATCAGATACGGAGCTGAGGTCAGAAACCCTCCCTCCAAACGTCGGGTCCCTCCTGCATTTTTTTCAGACACTCCTTGAAAATGGTCAGTTGCCACCCACAAACACCCTCTTCCTGTCAATCTCCTTACAATCGCCAGTGCGTTCTGAATTTTTGCACCAACCCGTCGCTGCCTGGTGATCCCCGTTGCAGTCCGTCGCACCTGCGCATTCCGGTGCATATGCATGCGCAGTTCAGACCTGATCGCCCACTGTGTGAAAACGCACAGCAGCAATCAGGTCTGAATAAGCCCCACGGTGACACCTGGTATGCATATCTGGTTCTTGTTATATGATGCACTTGAATATATGAGTGAGCTCTACCAGAAGATGTTATCCCAGCTTCAGCCAGACTTTCCTCCCACCTGTTTCCATCTAAAAGATCTCCAAGGATACTCATGATGGCCGTCTGCAGATGTAGGCCACCCATCATGAAGATGTACTGTACCTGTCTTCCTCAAACGTTTTAGGAAATATCCACTGTGTGCAACTTGCAATTGCATAAAGGGGAGCATCACATCATTACTCACATTTATCTTACATTCAGATGATTTACAGTGTTTGCTATTAAAGTCATTGTGTGTCTTATAATACCTGGTGAACAAATTACTAGATATTTTAAAATTTAAAGAAATACCCATTATTTTTAAAGATGGCATCCATTTTCCAATATAGTGTACAAAATGTTTGGATAACAGTAATGTGCTAAATAACAAAAAGAAATCATAAAAATTAGCACAAAGCTGAACAAATGACTAAGAAATCACCACTGGTTTTGAAGAAGGTGGTAATTTTCCAATATGGTGGCCAAAATGTTTGGGCCTTACCTCAAAATTTAATAAACATTCACATTGCCTAAAAAGATGCAGTTACAGCTGCATAATTGGCCACTTATGAATCAGGCCTAATTATCCCTTACACTTAAAAAGATCTCAAAATCTCTGCTTCTAAGTCATTTAAAGCTACTGACTGAGAAGACAGCCCCTTTATATATCTTTTCCCAGCCAGAAGTTGGCCCATAACTCTACTGCTCCTCTTCTGATGCCTTACTACCTGCTTCTGCTAACAGTTCTGGTTTGAGAGGTGCTTTGGGCTTACTGATTCTGTGGTGGACCAAAACTCCAATGCTCTGCTCAGTGACAAATCCTTAGGACAAATACTGGTGGCCTTCAAAATGGATCTTACTCAAGACTTCATTGCTGCCATTTGTGTGGTTAAATCTGAACTTTCCACTAGATGGAGCCAAACTTATCACCTGGAATGTAAGATGGAGGAATTAATTGCTTCATACAGTATAATGACCTCATTTCTGCTCATAACCAACGACAGTCTAAGCTGGAGGCAATAAGGACAAGTTGTGGAAATTGAAGACTGCTCCTGGAGAAATAATATAAAATTCCAAGGCATTCCTGAATATATCTTCAGTACAGGGATGTTGGAATAAGCAATGACTCTCTTTTGCAATTTCTCCACCATCTCTCTAGGCCTGGGTCAGGTTTCTGGGTCTCTAATTCAAGATACTCTCCTGTGTTTCCATGATTTCCTAGTTATGGAATGCATTCTTCAAGTTGTAAGGTCAGCTGAGGAGTCAGATATCTTAGGGGACCTTCAACTCTTCCTGGATTTATCCACCCCAACTGTCTCTAAACAGTGGGTCTTGGCTTCTATTACTATGGCCTTTTGTTCTCAGGATATCCAGTATCCATGGACATTGATCATCCAACTTGAGGGATATATTTTTGTACATTTATATTCTCACTAATTTCATGTTATGAGTTTTGATATGTTTCTGCTATGTATTATGCTTCATTTGTTGGTTTATTTCTGTTACATACAGTACAGCATAGTTCTCTATCAACATGGGTGGTAATGTTAGTGCCATTTCTGACACTCTTTTACTACTAACTTTATGCCCTACAGTAATTATGCTGATCTAATGTACCAGGTCATTCTGTTTTTCCTTCCCTTGTTTTTCCCTCTCTCTCCCAGTCTACCTCCCTCCATGTCCTTTGGTATACTTCTTTGATAAACACAAAGCGGTTCTCATTTCATGTTTCTACTGTTTGTTCCATTTTGCTCTCTATAGCACCGGTATTGTTATGGGGTAAATGATGTGTAGTTTTTTTTTCAATGTTAAAGGTCTAAATTATCTCCATAAATGTTGAAATTGTCCACTTTATATAAATTCAGTTTCCAAACTGATTAGACCTTACTAATCACTGAATAGTCATCTGCATGGGCTATTTACTATCCACCTGCTCCACCATCAATTGTGATTGAAAATGGTTCATCAGTATTCTTCATGATTAAATTATGGTGACAAATTGTCTTATGGTGTTTTTACTATTACTTATTATTGTATTTTAATCTAAACACCGGGCGTGTGTATGTATGTTTATATGTTTATATGTGATGTTGGATTAAAAAGAATTTAAATGATTCTGGGTTTACAGTAGAGATGAGCGGGTTCGGTTCTCAGGGAACCGAACCCTACTGGACTTTGCCTTCCGAGTCCGGATCCGAGCCAAGCTCGGGTTTTCCGGCCTGACTCGGAAACCCGAGCGAGGTTAAACGTTATTATCCCGCTGTTGGATTCTCGCGGGATTTGGATTCCATATAAGGAGCCACGCATCACGGCCATTTTCACTCCAGTTTCGGAGAGTGTATAGAGAGGACGTGTCCTCAGTGTTCAGCGTCTGTGTTGGGGTGGGAAAGTGGGGTAGCAAGTGTTGTCCAGTCCAGTGTAGTCACTCGGTGTATTGTGCTGCATCAGTCCAGCCATTCACAGTGTTGGTGATCTCTGCTGCCATATATCCAGTGTAGCTGTATAAAGTGGTGCTGTGTTGTGCAGACCAGTGGTAGTGTCCTGTGTCATCAGTAATTCC
Source organism: Pseudophryne corroboree (assembly GCF_028390025.1). Taxonomy (NCBI): domain Eukaryota; kingdom Metazoa; phylum Chordata; class Amphibia; order Anura; family Myobatrachidae; genus Pseudophryne; species Pseudophryne corroboree. The sequence continues at coordinate 30,305,673 of NC_086445.1, read as the reverse complement.
AGTGACGATATACGCTGCTGCTATATGTCTACTGCTGCCGTATAATAATTATAACAACAACCTGTTGTGCTGCATCAGACCAGTGGTAGGGTCCTGTCTCATCAGTCATTCCAGTGACGATATACACTGCTCCTATATGTCCACTGCTGCAGTATAATAATAATAATAACAACAATAACATGTTGTGCTGCATCAGACCAGTGGTAGTGTCCTGTCCATCAGTCATTCCAGTCATTCCTGTGCTGCATATTGTCTCATATAATGGGTGGTCTTCAGTATGCCAACTGTCGGGATCCCGACAGCCAGCATACCAACACTTTTTCTCCCTCGTGGGGGACCACGACCCCCGTGGAGGGAGAATAAAATAGCGTGGCGCACATAGCACGCAACCGAGCCCGCAAAGGGACTCATTTTCGCTCGCCACACTGTCGGTATACCGGCAGTCAGGCTCCCGGCGCCGGTATGCTGGTCGCCAGGAGCCCGGCCGCTGGCATACCATACTACACCCCCTATAACTCCCAAAAAATAATGGAGAACAAAAATTTTGAGGATAAAATAGGGAAAGATCAAGAAGAACCACTTCCTCCTAGTGCTGAAGCTGCTGCCACTAGCCATGACATAGACTATGAAATGCAATCAATGTTGTCTGCCAAGGCCGATGCCCAATGTGTTAGTAGACGGCGTGTAAAATCCAAAAAGCCAAAGTTCAGTAAAAAGAACCAAAAAAATAAATGTAAATCATCTGAGGAGAAACGTAAACTTGCCAATATGCCATTTACGACACAGAGTGGCAAGGAACGGCTGAGGCCCTGGCCTATGTTCATGGCTAGTTGTTCAGCTTCAAATGACGATGGAAGCCATCATCCTCCAGCTAGAAAAATTAAAAGAGTTAAGCTAGAAGTCCACTGACACCTAAATCCCTTCTTCCTCCTGTACCCAAGCTTCTGCAAGCCACACCACCAACTCCCTCAACGTCAACTTCCTCCTCAGTCAGGAACGTCCATAGTCCTACAGGCCATGTCACTATCATGACTGAGGAGTACTCTCCTAACTGGGATTCCTCCAGAGGATCAATGAGTGGTACACCTGCTATTGCTGCCGCTGCTGTTGCTGCTGCTTGGAGTCGATCGTCATCCCAGAGGGGAAGTCAGAAGACCACTTGTATTACTTCCAGTAAGCAATTGACTGTCCAACAGTCCTTTGTGAGGAAGATGAAATATGACAGCAGTCTTCCTTTTGCAAAGCGGATAACTGAGGCCTTGACAGCTATTTTGGTGTTAGAGGTGCGTCCGGTATCCACCATTAGTTCAGTGGAACTTAGAGAATTGATGGAGATAGTGTGTCCCTGGTATCAAATCCCATCTAGGTTCCACTTCTCTAGGCAGGTGATAACGAGAATGTACACAGACGTCTTAAAAAGAGTCACCAGTGTCCTACAAAATGCGATTGTATCCAGTGTCCACTTGACCATGGATATGTGGACAAGTGGAACAGGGCAAACTAAGGACTATATGACTGTGACAGTTCACTGGGTAGATGTATGGCCTCCCACAGCAACAACAGCTGCGGCACCAGTAGCAGCATCTCGCAAACGCCAACTCGTTCCTAGGCAGGCTACGCTATGTATCACCGCTTTCCATAAGAGGCACACAGCTGACAACCTCTTACAGAAATTGAGGAACATCATCGCAGAATGGCTTACCCCAATTGGACTCTCCTGGGGATTTGTGATATCGGACAATGCCACCAATATTGTGCGTGCATTACATCTGGCAAAATTCCAGCATGTCCCATGTTTTGCACATACAATAAATTTGGTGGTACAGAATTTTTTCAAAAATGACAGGGGTGTGCAGGAGATGCTGTCGGTGGCACCAAAAATTGTGGGACACTTTCTGCATTCTGCCACTGCGTGCCGAAGACTGGAGCGCTAGCAAACACTCCTGAACCTGCCCCACAATCAACTGAAGCAAAAGGTGGTAACGAGGTGGAATTTAGCACTATATACTTCAGAGGATAGAGGAGCAGGAAAACACCATTAACGCCTATACATCCACTTACGATATAGGCAAAGGAGGGGTAATGCACCTGACTCAAGCGCAGTGGAGAATGATTTCCGTCTTGTGCAAGGTTCTCCAACCCATCATACTTGCCACACGTGAACTCATTTCAGACACTGCCAGCTTGAGTCAGGTCATTCCACTCATCAGGCTTTTGCAGAAGCAGCTGGAGAAATTGAAGGAGGAGCTAAGACAGAGCGATTCCGCAAAGTATGTGGGACTTGTGGATGGAGCCCTTCATTTGCTTTGCCAGGATTCAAGGGTGGTCAATCTGTTGAAATCAGAGCACTACATTTTGGCTACCGTGCTCAATCCTAGGTTTAAAGCCTACGTTGTATCTCTCTTTCCAGCAGACACAAGTGTGCAGAGGTGCAAAGACCTGCTGGTTAGTAAATTGTCAACTCAAGCGGAATGTGACCTATCAACAGCTCCTCCTTCAATTTCTCCCACCACTGGGGCTGCAAGGAAAAGGATAACATTTCCTAGTCCACCCGCTGGTGGTGATGCAGGGCAGTCAAAAGCGAAAGCTGACATCTGGTCTGGACTGAAGGAGCTGCCAACAAGTACTGACATGTCTACTGTCACTGCATATGATTCTGTCACCATTGAAATAATGGTAGTGCATCCAAGTAGGCATGTCAGACAGTCCGTACATATACTAGCAGGAAAAAGAGGCAATTTGGAGGCCCTTGCACAAACTGGCTTTATTTTACCTAAGTTGCACCCCCTCCAGTGTGTACTCCGAAAGAGTGTTTAGTGCTGCCGTAACCTTGTCAGTGATCGGCGTAGGAGGTTACTTCCACTAAATGTGGAGAAGATGATGTTCATCAAAATGAATTATAAATTCCTCCGGGAAGACCTTTACCTGCAATTGCCTACAGAAAGTACACAGGGACCTGTGATGGTGGATTCCAGTAGGGACAAATTAATACTCAGTGAGGAGGGGGATGTACACGGTGAAAGGGGTGAGGAATCGGAGGATGATGATGAGGTGGACATCTTGCCTCTGTAGAGCCAGTTTGTGCAAGGAGAGATTGATTGCTTCTTTTTTGGTGTGGGCCCAAACAAACCAGTCATTTCAGCCACAGTCGTGTGGCAGACCCTGTCGCAGAAATAATGGTTTTGTTAAAGTGTACATGTCCTGTTTATACAACATAAGGGTGGGTGGGAGGGCCCAAGGACAATTCCATCTTGCACCTCTTTTTCTTCTTTGCATGATGTGCTGTTTGAGGACTAGTTTTTTTAAGTGCCATCCTGTCTGTAACTGCAGTGCCACTCCTAGATGGGCCAGGTGTTTGTGCCACACACTTGTGTTGCTTAGCTTAGTCATACAGCCACCTCGGTTCAACTTTTAGGCCTAAAAACAATATTGCGAGGTGTGAGGTATTAAGAATAGACTGGAAATGAGTGGAAATGAATTTTATTGAAGTTAATAATATCGTAGGAGCAAAACTACCCCCAAATTCTGTGATTGTAGCTGTTTTTTTTTTTTTTTTTTATCATCCAGATCCAAAACCAAAACACGAAAGGGTGGTTTTGGCAAAACCAAACCAAAACGAAAACATGAAAGTGGAATTAGAACCAAAACCAAAACACAAAACAGGAAAAATGCCCGCCGCACATCTCTAGTAATTATTATCATAACGTAATATAGTATGTTATCCCTCCAGGACTGAGTCATGTTAGGCTTTATGGATTGTGAATATTACATTTAATCCAATGGGGTATATTAGATTTAAACTAATAGTTGAATAATGCCTGGTTACATAGGAGCCAGACACCCAGGCAGGGAGGAGGAGAAGATGAGATCCCTGTGTCACTTCCAGCTCTCTCCACCCTCCTATCTCTCCTCTGGTCAGAAATCTCCATCAGTAGCTAATAAACCCTGATACTCTGCCTGCACTGCATACTGCCCTCCTCACATTCTATACTGCCCTGCTCGTATTCTATACTGCCCTCCTCACATTCTATACTTCCCTGCTCGTATTCTATACTGCCCTGCTCGTATTCTTTGCTGCCCTGCTCACATTCTATACTGCCCTGCTCACATTCTATACTGCCTCCTCACATTCTATACTGCCCTGCTCGTATTCTATACTGCCCTGCTCACATTCTATACTGCCTCCTCACATTCTATACTACCCTCATCGCATTCTATACTGCCCTGCTTGCATTCTATACTGCCCTGCTCACATTCTATACTGCCCTGCTTGCATTCTATACTGCCCTGCTCACATTCTATACTGCCCCCTCACATTCTGTATGGCAGTGCTCACATTCTATACTGCTCCCCTCACATTCTATACTGCCCTGCTCGCATTCTATACTGCCCTCACATTCTATACTGCCCTGCTCGCATTCTATACTGCTCTGCTCACATTCTATACTGCCCTCCTCACATTCTATACTAGCCTGCTCACATTCTATACTGCCCCCTCACATTCTATACTGCCATGCTCCCATTCTATACTGCTCTGCTCACATTCTATACTGCCCTGCTCACATTCTGTACTGCCCTACTCACATTCTATACTGCCCTGTCCGCATTCTATACTTCCCTGCTTGCATTCTATACTGCCCTACCCGCATTCTATACTGCCCTGCTCACATTCTATACTGCCCTGCTCACATTCTATACTGCCCTGCTCGCATTCTATACTGCACTCCTCGCATTCTATACTGCCCTGCTCACATTCTATACTGCCTCTCACATTCTATACTGCCCTGCTCACATTCTGTGCTGTCCTGCTCGCATTCTATACTGCCCTGCTCGCATTCTATACTGCCCTACTCACATTCTATACTACCCTGCCCACATTCTATACTGCCCGCCCTGCATTCTACACTGCCCTGCTCATATTATATACTGCCCTTCTCACTTTTTATACTGCCCTGTCCACATTCTATACTGCTCTGCTCGCATTCTATACTGCCCTGCTCACATTCTATACTGCTCTGCTCACATTCTGTACTTCCCCCTCACATTCTATACTGCCCTCCTCACATTCTGTACTGCCCTGCTCGCATTCTATACTGCCCTACTCATATTCTATACTGCCCTGCTCAAATTCTATACTACCCTGTCCGCATTCTATACTGCTCTGCTCGCATTCTGTACTGCCCTGCTTGCATTCTATACTGCCCTACCCGCATTCTGTACTGCCCTGCTTACATTCTATACTGCCTCTCTTATTCTATACTGCCCTGCTCGCATTCTATACTGCTCTCCTCGCATTCTATACTGCCCTGCTCACATTCTATACTGCCCTGCTCACATTCTATACTGCCTCTCACATTCTATACTGCCCTGCTCACATTCTATACTGCCCTGCATTCTATACTGCCCTACTCACATTCTATACTGCCCTGCCCACATTCTATACTGCCCATCCTGCATTCTATACTGCCCTGCTTACATTCTATACTGCCCTTCCTGCTTTTTATACTGCCCTCTCTGCATTCTATACTGCTCCACTCACATTCTATACTGCCCTGCTTGCATTCTATACTGCCCTGCTTGCATTCTATACTGCCCTGCTCACACTCTATGCTGCTCTGCTCGCATTCTATACTGCCCTCCTCGCATTCTATACTGCCCTGCCTGCATTCTATACTGCCCTCCTCACATTCTATACTGCCCTCCTCACATTCTATACTGCCCTGCTCGCATTCTTTACTGCCCTGCTCACATTCTATACTGCCCTCCTCGCATTCTGGCTGTCTGGTTCTGCTACTGCGTGAGAGGGAAATCTAGCGATGTCAGTGTGCTCTGTCTGGGGGGGCCCCTAACAAAGGGGGACCCTGGGTACTGTGTGCCCTGCGACCCCCCCTTAATTTGGCTATGCCTATAGTGCTGTGGCCATGGCTTTTCTCCATTCCATGTTCCAATGTGCTCAGTATACAGACTCAGTCACACACAATATATAAGTGTTGCATACTTTATCACATTACTTAGCGTAGAGATGTGCGGCGAGCAAGTTTCGTGTTTTGGTTTTGGTTCTAATTACCCGCTCGAGTTTTTGTTTGGTTTTGCCAAAACCACCCTTTCGTGTTTTGGTTTTGGTTTTGGATCTGGATTTTTTTTTATAACATAAAAACAGCTAAAATCACAGAATTTGGGGGTAATTTTGCTCCTACAGTATTATTAACCGCAACAACAATCATTTCCATTCATTTCCAGTCTATTCTGAACACCTCACACCTCACAATATTGGCCCTAGCTGCTTTTAGTAGCCGTGCAAACGCTAAGCCGCCGCCCACTGGCAGTGTATCTTGGCTTAGCAGAAGTGCGAACGAAAGGTTCGCAGCGCTGCTACAAAAAAAGATTGTGCAGTTTCTGAGCAGCTCCAGACCTACTCCTAGCTTGCGATCACTTCAGACTGTTTTGTTCCTGTTTTGATGTCACGAACATGCCCTGCGTTTGTATCTGACATGCCTGCGTTTTTCCACACACTCCCCGAAAATGGTCAATTACCTCCCAGAAACACCCACTTCCTGTCAATCACTCTGCGGTGAGCAGTGCGACTTCAGCTGTTGTGAAAGTACGTCGCACGTGCGCATTGCGCCGCATACGCATGAGCAGAAGTGCAATTTTTTTGCCTGATCGCTGCGCAGCGACCAAAAACAGCTAGCGAACAACTCGGAATGACCACCATTGTTTTTAGGCCTAAAAGTTGCACCGAGGTGGCTGTATGACTAAGCTAAGCGACAAAAGTGTGCGGCACAAACACCTGGCCCATCTAGGAGTGGCACTGCAGTTGCAGACAAGATGGCACTATTCAAAAACTAGTCCCCAAACAGCACATGATGCAAAGAAGAAAAAGAAGCGCAATTAGGTAACTGAATGGCCAAGCTAAGCGACACAAGTGTGCAGCACACACACCTGGCTTATCTAGGAGCGGAACTGCAGTTACAGACAGGATGGCAGATTTAAAAAATAGGCCCCAAACAGCACATGATGCAAAGAAGAAAAAGAGGTGCAATGAGGTAGCTGTATGACTAAGCTAAGCCACACAAGTGTGTGGCACAAACACCTGGCCCATCTAGGAGTGGCACTGCAGTTACAAACAGGATGGCACTAAAAAAAACTAGTCCCCAAACAGCACATGATGCAAAGAAGAAAAAGAGGTGCAAGATGGAATTGTCCTTGGGCCCTCCCACCCACCCTTATGTTGTATAAACAGGACATGTACACTTTAACAAACCAATCATTTCAGCGACAGGGTCTGCCACACGACTGTAGCTGAAATGACTGGTTGGTTTGGGCCCCCACCAAAAAAGATGCAATCAATCTCTCCTTGCACAAACTGGCTCTACAGAGGCAAGATGTCCACCTCATCATCATCCTCCGATTCCTCACCCCTTTCACTGTGTACATCCTCCTCACTGAGTATTAATTCGTCCCCACTGGAATCCACCATCACAGGTCTCTGTGTACTTTCTGGAGGCAATTGCTGGTAAAGGTCTTCCCGGAGGACTTTATAATTCATTTTGATGAACATCATCTTCTCCACATTTAGTGGAAGTAACCTCCTACGCCGATCGCTGACAAGGTTACTAGCTGCACTAAACACTCTTTTGGAGTACACACTGGAGGGGGGGGTGGGGGGGGCAACTTAGGTAAAATAAAGCCAGTTTGTGCAAGGGCCTCCAAATTGCCTCTTTTTCCTGCCAGTATACGTACGGACTGTCTGACATGCCTACTTGGATGTTGTCACTCATATAATCCTCCACCATTCTTTCAGTGGTGACAGAATCATATGCAGTGACAGTAGACATGTCAGTAATTGTTGGCAGGTCCTTCAGTCCAGACCAGATGTCATTTTTTGCTCCTGACTGCCCTGCATCACCGCCAGTGGGTGGGCTAGGAAATGTTATTCTTTTCCTTGTAGCCCCAGTTGTGGGAGATAATGAAGGAGAGCTGTTGACAGGTCACGTTCCGCTTGAGCTGACAATTTTCTTACCAGCAGGTCTTTGCACTTCTGCAGACTTGTTACCACCGGAAAGAGAGATACATTGTAGACTTTAAACCTAGGATCGAGCATGGTGGCCAAAATGTAATGCTCTGATTTCAACAGATTGACCACCTTTGAATCCTGTCAAAGCGAATGAACGACTCCATCCACAAGTCCCACATATTTAGCGGAATCGCTCTGTCTTAGCTCCTCCTTCAATTTCTCCAGCTGCTTCTGCAAAAGCCTAATGAGGGGAATGACCTGACTCAAGCTGGCAGTGTCTAAACTGACTTCACATACTGTATAGCAAGTATGAAGGGTTGGAGAACCTTGCACAAGATGGAAATCATTCTCAACTGCTCTTGAGTCAGGTGCATTCCCCCTCCTTTGCCTATATCATAGGTGGATGTACAGATGGGTCCATGTTTATCTTGACCTTTAATAGGATTAATTGAGACTGGGCAGTCGAACTTAATCCCCTGCTGTAATGACTAAAGCCCAGTACCCACGGGCCGATGCAGGAGAGATGTGTGCTGAGCGAACCGCTCAGCACACATTTCTCCTGCCGCTCAGCACAGCGCGATCTATGCTGAGCGTGCGGGGGGAGACGGGGGCCGCTCATTTCACCCAGCGGGTGAAGTGAGCGACCCGCTAGATTGGCCTGCATGCAGGCCAATCTAGCAGCAGCGATAGCGATGTACGGGGCCGCGCATCGCTATCGCCGAGGGGGCTACACACGGAGCGATCATGCTGATATTCTAAGCAATCTGGTCAGATTGCTTAGAATATCGCTCCGTGAGTACCCCCCTTTAATCCCCTACTGTATTGTTCTCATTATTGTACTGCAGCTGAGAACAATAGAGGAAGGGTTTATGTTACTAAACCATGTTGTGCCTACTGTAGGTGCAGCAAACTAGCCAAGATAACCGTGGACCCATCTGTATAGGCTTGAATAGCCTTTTGCAGCTCCTCCAACCTGTGAAGAATATAGAGGGTTGAATTCTACCTCATTACTACATCTTGTTTCAGGTGATGGCATGACAGGTTCAAGAGTGTTTGCTGGTGCTCCAGTCTTCAGCACGCAGTTGCTGAATGTCGAAAGTGGCCTGCAATTTTTTGGGCCACTGACAGCATTTCCTGCATGCCCCTGTAGTTTAAAAAAAAATTCTGCACCACCAAATTAAATGTATGTGCAAAACATGGGACGTGCTGGAATTTGCCCAGATGTAATGTACACACAATATTGGTGGCATTGTCCAATATCACAAATCCCCAGGAGAGTATAGGTGGGGTGAGCCATTGTGCAAAGATGTCCCTCAGTTTTTGTAAGAGGCTGTCAGCGGTGTGACTCTTGCGGAAACCAGTGATACACAGCGTAGCCTGCCTAGGAACGAGTAGGCATTTGCGAGATGCTGCTACTAGAGATGTGCACTTGAAATTTTTCGGGTTTTGTGTTTTGGTTTTGGGTTCGGTTCCGCGGCCGTGTTTTGGGTTCGACCGCGTTTTGGCAAAACCTCACCGCATTTTTTTTGTCGGATTCGGGTGTGTTTTGGATTCGGGTGTTTTTTTCAAAAAACACTAAAAAACAGCTTAAATCATAGAATTTGGGGGTCATTTTGATCCCAAAGTATTATTAACCTCAAAAACCATAATTTCCACTCATTTTCAGTCTATTCTGAACACCTCACACCTCACAATATTATTTTTAGTCCTAAAATTTGCACCGAGGTCGCTGGATGACTAAGCTAAGCGACCCTAGTGGCCGACACAAACACCTGGCCCATCTAGGAGTGGCACTGCAGTGTCACGCAGGATGGCCCTTCCAAAAAACACTCCCCAAACAGCACATGACGCAAAGAAAAAAAGAGGCGCAATGAGGTAGCTGTGTGAGTAAGCTAAGCGACCCTAGTGGCCGACACAAACACCTGGCCCATCTAGGAGTGGCACTGCAGTGTCACGCAGGATGGCCCTTCCAAAAAACACTCCCCAAACAGCACATGACGCAAATAAGAAAAAAAGAGGCGCAATGAGGTAGCTGTGTGAGTAAGATAAGCGACCCTAGTGGCCGACACAAACACCTGGCCCATCTAGGAGTGGCACTGCAGTGTCACACAGGATGGCCCTTCCAAAAAACACTCCCCAAACAGCACATGACGCAAAGAAAAAAAGAGGCGCAATGAGGTAGCTGTGTGAGTAAGATAAGCGACCCTAGTGGCCGACACAAACACCTGGCCCATCTAGGAGTGGCACTGCAGTGTCACGCAGGATGGCCCTTCCAAAAAACACTCCCCAAACAGCACATGACGCAAAGAAAAAAAGAGGCGCAATGAGGTAGCTGTGTGAGTAAGCTAAGCGACCCTAGTGGCCGACACAAACACCTGGCCCATCTAGGAGTGGCACTGCAGTGTCACGCAGGATGGCCCTTCCAAAAAACACTCCCCAAACAGCACATGACGCAAAGAAAAAAAGAGGCGCAATGAGGTAGCTGTGTGAGTAAGCTAAGCGACCCTAGTGGCCGACACAAACACCTGGCCCATCTAGGAGTGGCACTGCAGTGTCACGCAGGATGGCCCTTCCAAAAAACACTCCCCAAACAGCACATGACGCAAAGAAAAAAAGAGGCGCAATGAGGTAGCTGTGTGAGTAAGCTAAGCGACCCTAGTGGCCGACACAAACACCTGGCCCATCTAGGAGTGGCACTGCAGTGTCACGCAGGATGGCCCTTCCAAAAAACATTCCCCAAACAGCACATGACGCAAATAAGAAAAAAAGAGGCGCAATGAGGTAGCTGTGTGAGTAAGATAAGCGACCCTAGTGGCCGACACAAACACCTGGCCCATCTAGGAGTGGCACTGCAGTGTCATGCAGGATGGCCCTTCCAAAAAACACTCCCCAAACAGCACATGACGCAAAGAAAAAAAGAGGCGCAATGAGTTAGCTGTGTGATTAAGATAAGCGACCCTAGTGGCCGACACAAACACCTGGCCCATCTAGGAGTGGCACTGCAGTGTCACGCAGGATGGCCCTTCCAAAAAACACTCCCCAAACAGCACATGACGCAAATAAGAAAAAAAGAGGCGCAATGAGGTAGCTGTGTGAGTAAGCTAAGCGACCCTAGTGGCCGACACAAACACCTGGCCCATCTAGGAGTGGCACTGCAGTGTCACGCAGGATGGCCCTTCCAAAAAACACTCCCCAAACAGCACATGACGCAAAGAAAAAAAGAGGCGCAATGAGGTAGCTGTGTGAGTAAGATAAGCGACCCTAGTGGCCGACACAAACACCTGGCCCATCTAGGAGTGGCACTGCAGTGTCACGCAGGATGGCCCTTCCAAAAAACACTCCGCAAACAGCACATGACGCAAAGAAAAAAAGAGGCGCAATGAGGTAGCTGTGTGAGTAAGCTAAGCGACCCTAGTGGCCGACACAAACACCTGGCCCATCTAGGAGTGGCACTGCAGTGTCACGCAGGATGGCCCTTCCAAAAAACACTCCCCAAACAGCACATGACGCAAATAAGAAAAAAAGAGGCGCAATGAGGTAGCTGTGTGAGTAAGCTAAGCGACCCTAGTGGCCGACACAAACACCTGGCCCATCTAGGAGTGGCACTGCAGTGTCACGCAGGATGGCCCTTCCAAAAAACACTCCCCAAACAGCACATGACGCAAAGAAAAAAAGAGGCGCAATGAGGTAGCTGTGTGAGTAAGATAAGCGACCCTAGTGGCCGACACAAACACCTGGCCCATCTAGGAGTGGCACTGCAGTGTCACGCAGGATGGCCCTTCCAAAAAACACTCCCCAAACAGCACATGACGCAAAGAAAAAAAGAGGCGCAATGAGGTAGCTGTGTGAGTAAGATAAGCGACCCTAGTGGCCGACACAAACACCTGGCCCATCTAGGAGTGGCACTGCAGTGTCACGCAGGATGGCCCTTCCAAAAAACACTCTCCAAACAGCACATGACGCAAATAAGAAAAAAAGAGGCGCAATGAGGTAGCTGTGTGAGTAAGCTAAGCGACCCTAGTTGCCGACACAAACACCTGGCCCATCTAGGAGTGGCACTGCAGTGTCACGCAGGATGGCCCTTCCAAAAAACACTCCCCAAACAGCACATGACGCAAAGAAAAAAAGAGGCGCAATGAGGTAGCTGTGTGAGTAAGATAAGCGACCCTAGTGGCCGACACAAACACCTGGCCCATCTAGGAGTGGCACTGCAGTGTCACGCAGGATGGCCCTTCCAAAAAACACTCCCCAAACAGCACATGACGCAAAGAAAAAAAGAGGCGCAATGAGGTAGCTGTGTGAGTAAGATAAGCGACCCTAGTCGCCGACACAAACACCTGGCCCATCTAGGAGTGGCACTGCAGTGTCACGCAGGATGGCCCTTCCAAAAAACACTCCCCAAACAGCACATGACGCAAAGAAAAAAAGAGGCGCAATGAGGTAGCTGTGTGAGTAAGATAAGCGACCCTAGTGGCCGACACAAACACCTGGCCCATCTAGGAGTGGCACTGCAGTGTCACGCAGGATGGCCCTTCCAAAAAACACTCCCCAAACAGCACATGACGCAAAGAAAAAAAAGAGGCGCAATGAGGTAGCTGTGTGAGTAAGATAAGCGACCCTAGTGGCCGACACAAACACCTGGCCCATCTAGGAGTGGCACTGCAGTGTCACGCAGGATGGCCCTTCCAAAAAACACTCCCCAAACAGCACATGACGCAAAGAAAAAAAGAGGCGCAATGAGGTAGCTGTGTGAGTAAGCTAAGCGACCCTAGTGGCCGACACAAACACCTGGCCCATCTAGGAGTGGCACTGCAGTGTCACGCAGGATGGCCCTTCCAAAAAACACTCCCCAAACAGCACATGACGCAAATAAGAAAAAAAGAGGCGCAATGAGGTAGCTGTGTGAGTAAGCTAAGCGACCCTAGTGGCCGACACAAACACCTGGCCCATCTAGGAGTGGCACTGCAGTGTCACGCAGGATGGCCCTTCCAAAAAACACTCCCCAAACAGCACATGACGCAAAGAAAAAAAGAGGCGCAATGAGGTAGCTGTGTGAGTAAGATAAGCGACCCTAGTGGCCGACACAAACACCTGGCCCATCTAGGAGTGGCACTGCAGTGTCACGCAGGATGGCCCTTCCAAAAAACACTCCCCAAACAGCACATGACGCAAAGAAAAAAAGAGGCGCAATGAGGTAGCTGTGTGAGTAAGATAAGCGACCCTAGTGGCCGACACAAACACCTGGCCCATCTAGGAGTGGCACTGCAGTGTCACGCAGGATGGCCCTTCCAAAAAACACTCCCCCAACAGCACATGACGCAAAGAAAAAAAGAGGCGCAATGAGGTAGCTGTGTGAGTAAGATAAGCGACCCTAGTGGCCGACACAAACACCTGGCCCATCTAGGAGTGGCACTGCAGTGTCACGCAGGATGGCCCTTCCAAAAAACACTCCCCAGACAGCACATGACGCAAAGAAAAAAAGAGGCGCAATGAGGTAGCTATGTGAGTCAGATAAGCGACCCTAGTGGCCGACACAAACACCTGGCCCATCTAGGAGTGGCACTGCAGTGTCACGCAGGATGGCCCTTCCAAAAAACACTCCCCAAACAGCACATGACGCAAAGAAAAAAAAGAGGCGCAATGAGGTAGCTGTGTGAGTAAGATAAGCGACCCTAGTGGCCGACACAAACACCTGGCCCATCTAGGAGTGGCACTGCAGTGTCACGCAGGATGGCCCTTCCAAAAAACACTCCCCAAACAGCACATGACGCAAAGAAAAAAAGAGGCGCAATGAGGTAGCTGTGTGAGTAAGATAAGCGACCCTAGTGGCCGACACAAACACCTGGCCCATCTAGGAGTGGCACTGCAGTGTCACGCAGGATGGCCCTTCCAAAAAACACTCCCCAAACAGCACATGACGCAAAGAAAAAAAAGAGGCGCAATGAGGTAGCTGTGTGAGTAAGATAAGCGACCCTAGTGGCCGACACAAACACCTGGCCCATCTAGGAGTGGCACTGCAGTGTCACGCAGGATGGCCCTTCCAAAAAACACTCCCCAAACAGCACATGACGCAAAGAAAAAAAGAGGCGCAATGAGGTAGCTGTGTGAGTAAGATAAGCGACCCTAGTGGCCGACACAAACACCTGGCCCATCTAGGAGTGGCACTGCAGTGTCACGCAGGATGGCCCTTCCAAAAAACACTCCCCAAACAGCACATGACGCAAAGAAAAAAAGAGGCGCAATGAGGTAGCTGTGTGAGTAAGATAAGCGACCCTAGTGGCCGACACAAACACCTGGCCCATCAAGGAGTGGCACTGCAGTGTCACGCAGGATGGCCCTTCCAAAAAACACTCCCCAAACAGCACATGACGCAAATAAGAAAAAAAGAGGCGCAATGAGGTAGCTGTGTGAGTAAGCTAAGCGACCCTAGTGGCCGACACAAACACCTGGCCCATCTAGGAGTGGCACTGCAGTGTCACGCAGGATGGCCCTTCCAAAAAACACTCCCCAAACAGCACATGACGCAAAGAAAAAAAGAGGCGCAATGAGGTAGCTGTGTGAGTAAGATAAGCGACCCTAGTGGCCGACACAAACACCAGGCCCATCTAGGAGTGGCACTGCAGTGTCACGCAGGATGGCCCTTCCAAAAAACACTCCCCAAACAGCACATGACGCAAAGAAAAAAAGAGGCGCAATGAGGTAGCTGTGTGAGTAAGATAAGCGACCCTAGTGGCCGACACAAACACCTGGCCCATCTAGGAGTGGCACTGCAGTGTCACGCAGGATGGCCCTTCCAAAAAACACTCCCCCAACAGCACATGACGCAAAGAAAAAAAGAGGCGCATTGAGGTAGCTGTGTGAGTAAGATAAGCGACCCTAGTGGCCGACACAAACACCTGGCCCATCTAGGAGTGGCACTGCAGTGTCACGCAGGATGGCCCTTCCAAAAAACACTCCCCAGACAGCACATGACGCAAAGAAAAAAAGAGGCGCAATGAGGTAGCTATGTGAGTCAGATAAGCGACCCTAGTGGCCGACACAAACACCTGGCCCATCTAGGAGTGGCACTGCAGTGTCACGCAGGATGGCCCTTCCAAAAAACACTCCCCAAACAGCACATGACGCAAAGAAAAAAAAGAGGCGCAATGAGGTAGCTGTGTGAGTAAGATAAGCGACCCTAGTGGCCGACACAAACACCTGGCCCATCTAGGAGTGGCACTGCAGTGTCACGCAGGATGGCCCTTCCAAAAAACACTCCCCAAACAGCACATGACGCAAAGAAAAAAAGAGGCGCAATGAGGTAGCTGTGTGAGTAAGATAAGCGACCCTAGTGGCCGACACAAACACCTGGCCCATCTAGGAGTGGCACTGCAGTGTCACGCAGGATGGCCCTTCCAAAAAACACTCCCCAAACAGCACATGACGCAAAGAAAAAAAAGAGGCGCAATGAGGTAGCTGTGTGAGTAAGATAAGCGACCCTAGTGGCCGACACAAACACCTGGCCCATCTAGGAGTGGCACTGCAGTGTCACGCAGGATGGCCCTTCCAAAAAACACTCCCCAAACAGCACATGACGCAAAGAAAAAAAGAGGCGCAATGAGGTAGCTGTGTGAGTAAGATAAGCGACCCTAGTGGCCGACACAAACACCTGGCCCATCTAGGAGTGGCACTGCAGTGTCACGCAGGATGGCCCTTCCAAAAAACACTCCCCAAACAGCACATGACGCAAAGAAAAAAAGAGGCGCAATGAGGTAGCTGTGTGAGTAAGATAAGCGACCCTAGTGGCCGACACAAACACCTGGCCCATCAAGGAGTGGCACTGCAGTGTCACGCAGGATGGCCCTTCCAAAAAACACTCCCCAAACAGCACATGACGCAAATAAGAAAAAAAGAGGCGCAATGAGGTAGCTGTGTGAGTAAGCTAAGCGACCCTAGTGGCCGACACAAACACCTGGCCCATCTAGGAGTGGCACTGCAGTGTCACGCAGGATGGCCCTTCCAAAAAACACTCCCCAAACAGCACATGATGCAAAGAAAAAAAGAGGCGCAATGAGGTAGCTGTGTGAGTAAGATAAGCGACCCTAGTGGCCGACACAAACACCTGGCCCATCTAGGAGTGGCACTGCAGTGTCACGCAGGATGGCCCTTCCAAAAAACACTCCCCAAACAGCACATGACGCAAAGAAAAAAAGAGGCGCAATGAGGTAGCTGTGTGAGTAAGATAAGCGACCCTAGTGGCCGACACAAACACCTGGCCCATCTAGGAGTGGCACTGCAGTGTCACGCAGGATGGCCCTTCCAAAAAACACTCCCCAAACAGCACATGACGCAAAGAAAAAAAGAGGCGCAATGAGGTAGCTGTGTGAGTAAGCTAAGCAACCCTAGTGGCCGACACAAACACCTGGCCCATCTAGGAGTGGCACTGCAGTGTCACGCAGGATGGCCCTTCCAAAAAACACTCCCCAAACAGCACATGACGCAAATAAGAAAAAAAGAGGCGCAATGAGGTAGCTGTGTGAGTAAGCTAAGCGACCCTAGTGGCCGACACAAACACCTGGCCCATCTAGGAGTGGCACTGCAGTGTCACGCAGGATGGCCCTTCCAAAAAACACTCCCCAAACAGCACATGACGCAAAGAAAAAAAGAGGCGCAATGAGGTAGCTGTGTGAGTAAGATAAGCGACCCTAGTGGCCGACACAAACACCTGGCCCATCTAGGAGTGGCACTGCAGTGTCACGCAGGATGGCCCTTCCAAAAAACACTCCCCAAACAGCACATGACGCAAAGAAAAAAAGAGGCGCAATGAGGTAGCTGTGTGAGTAAGATAAGCGACCCTAGTGGCCGACACAAACACCTGGCCCATCTAGGAGTGGCACTGCAGTGTCACGCAGGATGGCCCTTCCAAAAAACACTCCCCAAACAGCACATGACGCAAAGAAGAAAAAAAGAGGCGCAATGAGGTAGCTGTGTGAGTAAGCTAAGCGACCCTAGTGGCCGACACAAACACCTGGCCCATCTAGGAGTGGCACTGCAGTGTCACGCAGGATGGCCCTTCCAAAAAACACTCCCCAAACAGCACATGACGCAAAGAAAAAAAGAGGCGCAATGAGGTAGCTGTGTGAGTAAGATAAGCGACCCTAGTGGCCGACACAAACACCTGGCCCATCTAGGAGTGGCACTGCAGTGTCACGCAGGATGGCCCTTCCAAAAAACACTCCCCAAACAGCACATGACGCAAAGAAGAAAAAAAGAGGCGCAATGAGGTAGCTGTGTGAGTAAGATAAGCGACCCTAGTGGCCGACACAAACACCTGGCCCATCTAGGAGTGGCACTGCAGTGTCACGCAGGATGGCCCTTCCAAAAAACACTCCCCAAACAGCACATGACGCAAAGAAGAAAAAAAGAGGCGCAATGAGGTAGCTGTGTGAGTAAGCTAAGCGACCCTAGTGGCCGACACAAACACCTGGCCCATCTAGGAGTGGCACTGCAGTGTCACGCAGGATGGCCCTTCCAAAAAACACTCCCCAAACAGCACATGACGCAAATAAGAAAAAAAGAGGCGCAATGAGGTAGCTGTGTGAGTAAGCTAAGCGACCCTAGTGGCCGACACAAACACCTGGCCCATCTAGGAGTGGCACTGCAGTGTCACGCAGGATGGCCCTTCCAAAAAACACTCCCCAAACAGCACATGACGCAAAGAAAAAAAGAGGCGCAATGAGGTAGCTGTGTGAGTAAGATAAGCGACCCTAGTGGCCGACACAAACACCTGGCCCATCTAGGAGTGGCACTGCAGTGTCACGCAGGATGGCCCTTCCAAAAAACACTCCCCAAACAGCACATGACGCAAAGAAAAAAAGAGGCGCAATGAGGTAGCTGTGTGAGTAAGATAAGCGACCCTAGTGGCCGACACAAACACCTGGCCCATCAAGGAGTGGCACTGCAGTGTCACGCAGGATGGCCCTTCCAAAAAACACTCCCCAAACAGCACATGACGCAAATAAGAAAAAAAGAGGCGCAATGAGGTAGCTGTGTGAGTAAGCTAAGCGACCCTAGTGGCCGACACAAACACCTGGCCCATCTAGGAGTGGCACTGCAGTGTCACGCAGGATGGCCCTTCCAAAAAACACTCCCCAAACAGCACATGATGCAAATAAAAATGAAAGAAAAAAGAGGTGCAAGATGGAATTGTCCTTGGGCCCTCCCACCCACCCTTATGTTGTATAAACAGGACATGCACACTTTAACCAACCCATCTTTTCAGTGACAGGGTCTGCCACACGACTGTGACTGAAATGACGGGTTGGTTTGGACCCCCACCGAAAAAGAAGCAATTAATCTCTCCTTGCACAAACTGGCTCTACAGAGGCAAGATGTCCACCTCATCATCATCCTCCGATATATCACCGTGTACATCCCGCTCCTCACAGATTATCAATTCGTCCCCACTGGAATCCACCATCTCAGCTCCATGTGTACTACTTTGTGGAGGCAATTGCTGCTGGTCAATGTCTCCACGGAGGAATTGATTATAATTCATTTTAATGAACATCATCTTCTCCACATTTTCTGGAAGTAACTTCGTACGCCGATTGCTGACAAGGTGAGCGGCGGCACTAAACACTCTTTCGGAGTACACACTTGTGGGAGGGCAACTTAGGTAGAATAAAGCCAGTTTGTGCAAGGGCCTCCAAATTGCCTCTTTTTCCTGCCAGTATAAGTACGGACTGTCTGACGTGCCTACTTGGATGCGGTCACTCATATAATCCTCCACCATTCTTTCAATGGGGAGAGAATCATATGCAGTGACAGTAGACGACATGTCCGTAATCGTTGTCAGGTCCTTCAGTCCGGACCAGATGTCAGCATCAGCAGTCGCTCCAGACTGCCCTGCATCACCGCCAGCGGGTGGGCTCGGAATTCTGAGCCTTTTCCTCGCACCCCCAGTTGCGGGAGAATGTGAAGGAGGAGATGTTGACAGGTCGCGTTCCGCTTGACTTGACAATTTTCTCACCAGCAGGTCTTTCAACCCCAGCAGACTTGTGTCTGCCGGAAAGAGAGATCCAAGGTAGGTTTTAAATCTAGGATCGAGCACGGTGGCCAAAATGTAGTGCTCTGATTTCAACAGATTGACTACCCGTGAATCCTTGTTAAGCGAATTAAGGGCTCCATCCACAAGTCCCACATGCCTAGCGGAATCGCTCCCTTTTAGCTCCTCATTCAATGCCTCCAGCTTCTTCTGCAAAAGCCTGATGAGGGGAATGACCTGACTCAGGCTGGCAGTGTCTGAACTGACATCACGTGTGGCAAGTTCAAAAGGTTGCAGAACCTTGCACAACGTTGAAATCATTCTCCACTGCGCTTGAGACAGGTACATTCCACCTCCTATATCGTGCTCAATTGTATAGGCTTGAATGGCCTTTTGCTGCTCCTCCAACCTCTGAAGCATATATAGGGTTGAATTCCACCTCGTTACCACTTCTTGCTTCAGATGATGGCAGGGCAGGTTCAGGCGTTTTTGGTGGTGCTCCAGTCTTCTGTACGTGGTGCCTGTCCTCCGAAAGTGTCCCGCAATTCTTCTGGCCACCGACAGCATCTCTTGCACGCCCCTGTCGTTTTTAAAAAAATTCTGCACCACCAAATTCAAGGTATGTGCAAAACATGGGACGTGCTGGAATTTGCCCATATTTAATGCACACACAATATTGCTGGCGTTGTCCGATGCCACAAATCCACAGGAGAGTCCAATTGGGGTAAGCCATTCCGCGATGATCTTCCTCAGTTGCCGTAAGAGGTTTTCAGCTGTGTGCGTATTCTGGAAACCGGTGATACAAAGCGTAGCCTGCCTAGGAAAGAGTTGGCGTTTGCGAGATGCTGCTACTGGTGCTGCCGCTGCTGTTCTTGCGGCGGGAGTCCATACATCTACCCAGTGGGCTGTCACAGTCATATAGTCCTGACCCTGCCCTGCTCCACTTGTCCACATGTCCGTGGTTAAGTGGACATTGGGTACAACTGCATTTTTTAGGACACTGGTGAGTCTTTTTCTGACGTCCGTGTACATTCTCGGTATCGCCTGCCTAGAGAAGTGGAACCTAGATGGTATTTGGTAACGGGGGCACACTACCTCAAGAAATTGTCTAGTTCCCTGTGAACTAACGGCGGATACCGGACGCACGTCTAACACCAACATAGTTGTCAAGGCCTCAGTTATCCGCTTTGCAACAGGATGACTGCTGTGATATTTCATCTTCCTCGCAAAGGACTGTTGGACAGTCAATTGCTTGGTGGAAGTAGTAAAAGTGGGCTTACGACTTCCCCTCTGGGATGACCATCGACTCCCAGCAGCAACAACAGCAGCGCCAGCAGCAGTAGGCGTTACACGCAAGGATGCATCAGAGGAATCCCAGGCAGGAGAGGACTCGTCAGAATTGCCAGTGACATGGCCTGCAGGACTATTGGCATTCCTGGGGAAGGAGGAAATTGACACTGAGGGAGTTGGTGGGGTGGTTTGTGTGAGCTTGGTTACAAGAGGAAGGGATTTACTGGTCAGTGGACTGCTTCCGCTGTCACCCAAAGTTTTTGAACTTGTCACTGACTTATTATGAATGCGCTGCAGGTGACGTATAAGGGAGGATGTTCCGAGGTGGTTAACGTCCTTACCCCTACTTATTACAGCTTGACAAAGGCAACACACGGCTTGACAAATGTTGACCGCATTTCTGTTGAAATACTTCCACACCGAAGAGCTGATTTTTTTGGTATTTTCACCAGGCATGTCAACGGCCCTATTCCTCCCACGGACAACAGGTGTCTCCCCGGGTGCCTGACTTAAACAAACCACCTCACCATCAGAATCCTCCTGGTCAATTTCCTCCCCAGCGCCAGCAACACCCATATCCTCCTCATCCTGGTGTACTTCAACACTGACATCTTCAATCTGACTATCAGGAACTGGACTGCGGGTGCTCCTTCCAGCACTTGCAGGGGGCGTGCAAATGGTGGAAGGCGCATGCTCTTCACGTCCAGTGTTGGGAAGGTCAGGCATCGCAAACGACACAATTGGACTTTCCTTGTGGATTTGGGATTTCGAAGAACGCACAGTTCTTTGCGGTGCTTTTGCCAGCTTGAGTCTTTTCATTTTTCTAGCGAGAGGCTGAGTGCTTCCATCCTCATGTGAAGCTGAACCACTAGCCATGAACATAGGCCAGGGCCTCAGCCGTTCCTTGCCACTCCGTGTGGTAAATGGCATATTGGCAAGTTTACGCTTCTCCTCCGACAGTTTTATTTTAGATTTTGGAGTCCTTTTTTTACTGATATTTGGTGTTTTGGATTTTACATGCTCTGTACTATGACATTGGGCATCGGCCTTGGCAGACGACGTTGCTGGCATTTCATCGTCTCGGCCATGACTAGTGGCAGCAGCTTCAGCACGAGGTGGAAGTGGATCTTGATCTTTCCCTAATTTTGGAACCTCAACATTTTTGTTCTCCATATTTTAATAGGCACAACTAAAAGGCACCTCAGGGAAACAATGGAGATGGATGGATACTAGTATACTTATGGATGGACCAGCGACTGCCGACACAGAGGTAGCTACAGCCGTGGACTACCGTACTGTGTCTGCTGCTAATATAGACTGTATGATAATGAGATGAAATTAATATATATATATATATATATATAATATCACTAGTACTGCAGCCGGACAGGTATATATATTTATTATGTAATGACTGATGACGGACCTGCTGGACACTGTCAGCTCAGCAGCACCGCAGACTGCTACAGTAAGCTACTATAGTAGTATGTATCAAGAAGAAAGAAAAAAAAAAAAACACGGGTAGGTGGTATACAATTATGGATGGACCAGCGACTGCCGACACAGAGGTAGCTACAGCCGTGGACTACCGTACTGTGTCTGCTGCTAATATAGACTGGATGATAATGAGATGAAATTAATATATATATATATATATATATAATATCACTAGTACTGCAGCCGGACAGGTATATATATTTATTATGTAATGACTGATGACGGACCTGCTGGACACTGTCAGCTCAGCAGCACCGCAGACTGCTACAGTAAGCTACTATAGTAGTATGTATCAAGAAGAAAGAAAAAAAAAAAACACGGGTAGGTGCTATACAATTATGGATGGACCAGCGACTGCCGACACAGAGGTAGCTACAGCCGTGGACTACCATACTGTGTCTGCTGCTAATATAGACTGGATGATAATGAGATGAAATTAATATATATATATATATATATATATATAATATCACTAGTACTGCAGCCGGACAGGTATATATATTTATTATGTAATGACCGATGACGGACCTGCTGGACACTGTCAGCTCAGCAGCACCGCAGACTGCTACAGTAAGCTACTATAGTAGTATGTATCAAGAAGAAAAAAAAAAAAAAAACACGGGTAGGTGGTATACAATTATGGATGGACCAGCGACTGCCGACACAGAGGTAGCTACAGCCATGGACTACCGTACTGTGTCTGCTGCTAATATAGACTGGATGATAATGAGATGAAATTAATATATATATATATATATATATATATATATATATAATATCACTAGTACTGCAGCCGGACAGGTATATATATTTATTATGTAATGACTGATGACGGACCTGCTGGACACTGTCAGCTCAGCAGCACCGCAGACTGCTACAGTAAGCTACTATAGTAGTATGTATCAAGAAGAAAAGAAAAAGAAAAAAAACACGGGTAGGTGGTATACAATTATGGATGGACCAGCGACTGCCGACACAGAGGTAGCTACAGCCGTGGACTACCGTACTGCGTCTGCTGCTAATATAGACTGGATGATAATGAGATGAAATTAATATATATATATATATAATATCACTAGTACTGCAGCCGGACAGGTATATATATTTATTATGTAATGACTGATGACGGACCTGCTGGACACTGTCAGCTCAGCAGCACCGCAGACTGCTACAGTAAGCTACTATAGTAGTATGTATCAAGAAGAAAGAAAAAAAAAAAACACGGGTAGGTGGTATACAATTATGGATGGACCAGCGACTGCCGACACAGAGGTAGCTACAGCCATGGACTACCGTACTGTGTCTGCTGCTAATATAGACTGGATGATAATGAGATGAAATTAATATATATATATATAATATCACTAGTACTGCAGCCGGACAGGTATATATATTTATTATGTAATGACTGATGACGGACCTGCTGGACACTGTCAGCTCAGCAGTACCGCAGACTGCTACAGTAAGCTACTATAGTAGTATGTATCAAGAAGAAAGAAAAAAAAAAAAAACACGGGTAGGTGGTATACAATTATATATATATTATATACAATTATATATATATATATATATATATATATATATATATTAAACTGGTGGTGATTAATTAAACTGGTGGTCAGGTCACTGGTCACACTATCAGCAACTTGCAAGTAGTACTCCTAAGCAGACAATCACAATATATACTGGTGGTCAATGGTCTGTGTGGTCACAATGGCAGTGTGGCACTCTGGCAGCAAAAGTGTGCACTGTACGTTAAAATATGTACTCCTGCTCTCAGACTCTAACTGCTCCCCACTGTCTCCCCCACAAGTCAGATATACAGTCACACTATCACTTCAGCAAGTAGTAGTACTCCTCCTAATGCTCCCCAAA
The DNA here is from genome assembly GCF_028390025.1 of Pseudophryne corroboree. Taxonomy (NCBI): domain Eukaryota; kingdom Metazoa; phylum Chordata; class Amphibia; order Anura; family Myobatrachidae; genus Pseudophryne; species Pseudophryne corroboree. The sequence goes on along the minus strand of NC_086445.1, from coordinate 30,281,968 downwards.
ATTACTAAAGTAAATACTGTGTCTCTCTCTACTCTAGTCTCACTCTCTTCTCTATAAACGGAGAGGACGCCAGCCACGTCCTCTCCCTATCAATCTCAATGCACGTGTGAAAATGGCGGCGACGCGCGGCTCCTTATATAGAATCCGAGTCTCGCGATAGAATCCGAGCCTCGCGAGAATCCGACAGCGGGATGATGACGTTCGGGCGCGCTCGGGTTAACCGAGCAAGGCGGGAAGATCCGAGTCGATCGGACCCGTGTAAAAAAACCTGAAGTTCGGGCGGGTTCGGATTCCGAGGAACCGAACCCGCTCATCTCTAGCTGCTACTGGTGCCGCCGCTGCTGTTGTTGCTGCGGAAGGCAATACATCTACCCAGTGGGCTGTCACAGTCATGTAGTCCTTAGTTTTCCCCTGCTCTACTTGTCCATGGTTAAGTGGACAGTGGGTACAACTATATTTCTCAGGACACTGAGGACACTTTTACTAATGTCCCTGTAAAATCCGGGAATCGCTTACCTAGTGAAGTGGAATCTAGATGTGATTTTGTACCAGAGACACAGTACTAATGGCGGATACCGGACGCACAACTAACACCAGCATAGTTGTTATGGCCTCAGCAATCTGCTTTGCAATAGGAAGACTACTGTCATAGTTCATCTTCCTCGCAAAAGATTGTTGGACAGTCAACTGCTTAGTTAAAGTAGTACAAGTGGTCTTCCGACTTCCTCTCTAGGATGACGATCGACTCCCAGCAGCAACAACAACAGCAGCAGTAGGCGTACCATTCTAGGATCCACACAGATAGGAGTGAACTCGTCAGTCTACTTCCATTCCAGACTGAGGAGCAAATTGACATTGAGGGAGTTGGTGGTATGGATTGCAGGAGATTGGATACAACAGGAAGAAGGAATTTAGGTGTCAGTGAACTACTTACACTATTACCAAAGTTTCTGAACTTGACAATGACTTATGATGAATGCACTGCAGGTGAATTATAAGGGAGGATGTACCTAGGTGGTTAACGTCCTTACCCCTACTTATTATGGATTGACAAAGTCAACACATGGCTTGACACATGTTGTCCAGATTTGTGGAGACATAATTCCACACCAAAGCGGTGGCTTTTTTTATATTTATTTTTCCCAGGCATGAAATGGGCTTTTACATCCCATGGCTAGCCACTGTCTACACTAGTGTCTTGTTCAAAAAATCCACATCATCAGAATCCTCATCGTCAACTTCCTCCTCAGCGCCAGCTACACCAATATCCTCCTCATCCTGGTGTACCTCTACAGTGACATCTTTAATCTTAATATCAGCAACTGGACTGGCGGTGCTCCTCCCAGCACTTGCAGGGTGCGTGCAAATGGTGGTAGGAGCTGAACCACCAGTCATGAACATAGGCCAAGGCCTTAGCCTTTCTTTGCCACTTTTCGTTTCTCATCAGATAATTTCTTTTTTTTTTTCTGGTTATTAATTTTTGCTTCTTGGATTTTTTTCATGCCCTCTATGACATGGGCATCGGCCTTAGCAGACAATGTTGATGGAATTGCATCGTCAATGTCATGACTGGTGGCAGCAGCAGCTTCAGCACTAGTACTTGGAACTGGAATTGGTTCCTGATCTTTCAAATTTTTTTCCTCCAAATTTTTGTTCTCCATTTCACAGGACAGCACCCCTTTATTATTACAGCACGGAGAACAGTGTCCCTTTATTTTAACAGCACCCATGTATTTATACAGCATATAAGACAGGGCCACTGTATATTTTAACAACAGCGCCACAGTATTTTTACAGCATACTAGACAGTGCCAGTGCTCATTTATTTTAACAACAGCACCCCTGTTTTTTTACAGCATACAGTGCAGGGCAAGTGTACCTTTATTTTCACAGCACCCCTGTATTTTTACAGCATATAAGACAGGGCCAGTGTATATTTTAACAACAGCACCCCTTTATTTTTACTGGGCCAGTGTTCATTTATTTTCACAGCACCCCTATAATTTTACAGCATACAAGATGGGGCCAGTGTACATTTTTTTCAAAGCACCCCCGTAATTTTACAGCATACAAGACAGGGCCAATGTACGTTTACAACACCCCTGTATTTTTACAGCATACTATACAAGACCAGCACCCCTGTATTTTCACAGCACCCCTGTTTTTTAAGCATTCAAGACAGGGTCTGCACCCCTGTATTTTAACAACAGCCATGTAATTTTACAGCATACAAGACATGGCCAGCACCTCTGTATTTTTACAGCATACAAGACAGAACCAGTGTATCTTTGGTTTTACAGCACCCTTGAATTTTAACAACACCCCCTTAATTTTACAGCATACAAGACAGGGCCAGTACCTTTATTTTCACAGCACCCCAGTATTTTTACAGCATACAAGACAGGGTATCTGGTCTGAAGGTCGACACTGTCTAGGTCGACAATGTTTAGGTCGACCACTATAGGTCGACAGTCACTAGGTCGACATGGATGGAAGGTCGACAGGGTTTCTATGTCAACATGTGCTAGGTCGACAGGTCTAAAGGTCGACATGAGTTTTTCACATTTTTTTCTGTTTTTTGAATATTTCATACTTAACGATCCACGTGGACTACGATTGGAACGGTAATCTGTGCCGATCGAATCGGTAGCGGAGCGAAGGCACAATACCCGAAGCATGACGAGCGAAGCGAGCCATGCGAGGGGATGCGGTGCACTAATTGGGGATCCCGGTCACTCTACAAAGAAAACAACACCCAAAAAAAAAAATTCAACCTCATGTAGACCTTTAGACCTGTCGACCTAGCACATGTTGACCTAGAAACCCTGTCGACCTTCCATCCATGTCGACCTAGTGACTGTCGACCTATAGTGGTTGACCTAAACATTGTCGACCTAGATACTGTCGATTTGATGAACCACACCCACAAGACAGAGCCAGCGTACATATATTTTCACAGCACCCCTGTAATTTTACAGCATACAAGACAGGGCCAGTGTACCTTTACAACACCCCCTGTATGTTTTTACAGCATACAGGACAGAACCAGCACCCCTGTATTTTCACATCACACCTGTATTTTTACAGCATACAGGACAGAACCAGAACCCCTGTATTTTCACATCACACCTGTATTTTTACAGCATACAGGACAGAACCAGCACCCCTGTATTTTCACATCACACCTGTATTTTTACAGCATACAGGACAGAACCAGCACCCCTGTATTTTCACATCACACCTGTATTTTTACAGCATACAGGACAGAACCAGCACCCCTGTATTTTCACATCACACCTGTATTTTTACAGCATACAGGACAGAACCAGCACCCCTGTATTTTCACATCACACCTGTATTTTTACAGCATACAGGACAGAATCAGCACCCCTGTATTTTCACATCACACCTGTATTTTTACAGCATACAGGACAGAATCAGCACCCCTGTATTTTCACATCACACCTGTATTTTTACAGCATACAGGACAGAATCAGCACCCCTGTATTTTCACATCACACCTGTATTTTTACAGCATACAGGACAGAACCAGCACCCCTGTATTTTCACATCACACCTGTATTTTTACAGCATACAGGACAGAATCAGCACCCCTGTATTTTCACATCACACCTGTATTTTTACAGCATACAGGACAGAATCAGCACCCCTGTATTTTCACATCACACCTGTATTTTTACAGCATACAGGACAGTGCCCGTGTACAGCACAGTGACAGGACAGCAACACCCATGTACAGTTGCAGCACCCATAACATCACAGAACACCACAGTGACAGGACAGCACCCCTACAGAGCACACACTGACCCCACCCGACACCACCACCCACAGACAGATAAAGTTCTGTACCCCTCACTCTCCAAGACCAAAGTTCTGAACCCGCTCATCTCTAACTTAAAGTACTATTTTTTTCTGTAATTTTGCAGGGCTGCTCCTCCCATGAGTAGGCCACACCCCCTGAAAGTACCTGGGATGTGCCACCCAGGCCAGACTCCTCATCAGAGTTTTTGGGCAGAACAACTGACTAGTTGCTTTGTAAAGATTGAGGGGTAAATTTATTAAAATGGAAGTTCTATTTAAGATGGGATGTTGCCCATAGCAACCAATCAGATTCCAGGTATTATCTTCTAGAAGGTGCTAGATAAATGAGAAGTAAAATCTGATTGGTTGCTATGGGCAACATCCCATCTTAAATAGAACTTCTCTCTTAGTAAATTTACCCCTGAGTTGTGCGGTCGCCTCTCTCACTGCCTGATGGTAGCGATGACCTGTGTACACAAAGGGGAGTGGGTGGGAGTGATGCAACCACACCATTCACCATAGCAACTAATGGGGTTTTATACTTATTTTCAACATTTCCCATGTGCTGTATTGTGGGCCTTATTCAGCTTCAGTTGCACTTTTGCTTTTTTATCAAAACTGCAAGTGACTGTGATCGCATGCTGGGGCCGCCCAGCACAGGGTAATGCACCACCAAAGGAACGTCTCAAGGATGATCAGTGGAAACAGGATGCACCTGAGCTCAATTTCTAGCTTCATGGCAAAGGCTGTGAATACTTATGTACATGTGATTTCTTCGCTTTTTATTTTTAATACATTTTCAAAAATCTCAAAAACACTTTTTTCACATTGTCATTATGGGGTATTGTGTGTGTAGAATTTGCAGGGGGGGAAATCATTGATTCCAGTTTGGAATAAGGCTGTAACATAACAAATTGTGGAAAAAGTAAAGCGCTGTGAAAACTTTCCCTGGGTATGTTAGCCCCTGAGTTTTATTTCTAAGGTTACAGTACCTTGTACAGATGGACTGCTGCTGTGTACTTACCCCCCAGGCTAAACACACAGCCCCTGCCCTTCACCCAGAGTAGTTGGTCCCAGGGTTATTCAGCTTTGTTAGCAAACCTAAAAAGTTAGCAATTGTGCAAAACCATGTGCACTGCGGGCGGGGGGGAGGGGGGACAGATGTAACATGTGCAGAGAGAGTTAGAGTTGGGTGGGGTACGTTCAAACTGAAATCTAAATTGCAGTGTAAAAATAAAGCAGCCAGTATTTACTCTGCACAGAAACAGAATAACCCTCCCAAATCTAACTCTCTCTGCACATGTTACATCTGCCCCCCTGCAGTGCACATGGTTTTGCCCAATTGATAACTTTTTTGGTGTGCTAGTAACTCTGAATAGCCCCCTATATCGGTCAGTATGTATGAACTTTTTCTTTCATTCTGCAGCAGAGGAAATTTCAAGGGAAATCTTTATCTTTATTGAATCAAAATTGTCTAGTATGTGCAGAACCTGCCTTACACACATCAGTCACTTCCAGCCTCCACCTACCATCACATCTGCTTCTAGATTGATTCAAAGTATAGAAAATACATTGGAAATGTTAATTTTCAGTCCATCCCATTCCATATATCGTTACATTATATAGTAATAAAATCTATAAATATGTCATCTTCAGGTGTGAGAATGACAGGTAATATAACACAAGGAAGTGATGACGCTGCAGGAGGCTGCACAATAACTACACTAGATGTGATATGTTCCTTCTGCACTAATTATCTAATGTGTTTATTCTGCACCATCCTGCAGTGCCGTCACTTCCTTGTATTATATATAATATACACATAGTCACATACACACATATACACACACACACACACCGCGCACACACACACACACCATGCACACACACACACACCACACACACACTCACACACACACACACACTCACACCACACATACATACACATACACACACACACACACACATACACACCACACACCACGCACACACACACACACCATACACACACACACACGCAC